>NC_091168.1:1375509-1645129 GCF_040958095.1 Procambarus clarkii
GGCTTCTGGAAATTTATAAGAATTAATTAATATATATAATTATAATTCACTTTGCCATTCCCCATTCCACAGTCCTCTCGTCCTTCCCACTTCCCCGTCCCCACATCCTCCCCACTATTCCCACTTCCCTGTCCCATCATCCTCCTTACCATTTTCCCCTCCCCTGTCCCTTCTTCCTCCCCCACCATCTCCCATTCACCTGTCCCTTTGTCCTCCCCAGCATTCCCCTGTCCCCACCATCCCCCACTCCCCAGTCCCCTCGTCCTCCCCACCATTACCCTCTCCTCTGTCCCCTCGTCTTCCCCACCATCCCCCCCTCTCGTCCTCCCCACCATTCCAAACTACCTCATCCGATGCATTCTATAATGGTCTGATGCTTCCATCAGAAAATTGGGAACATCAAATGATCTGATATTCCCATCACTGAAAAATAAGAACAGCTAAAAAAATGAAATGAAAAAATAAAAAAATAAACTTTACTCATGAAATGAACAGTATGGTAAACAACACAGCTCAATTTCAATGCAATGTCACACAAAATTATTAAATCGAAACGAAAATAAATTGAAATCTATGAAAATTCAAATTATCAATGCAATCGGAAATATTGAAATAATATCGCAACATAATATAGTGTGGGTTGCTCTTACGTGCAACAGACGGTGCTGTTTTTCAAAAAAGGCATGGTTTTACCTGTCACAAGTGTGGCATCTATACTTATACTCACGAAATGAACGGTATGGTAAACAACATAGCTCAATTGCAATGCAATGTCACAATAACATTTAATAACACTAATAACAATAACATTTAAATATACTTTAAGATATAATCTAGAAGAAAATAAGAACATTGAAACGGTTCATGAACTCGATTTCAATAAAGGACACTATAGGGAACTTTGAAAAACAGTTAATGAGTATAATTAGACAGACTTGTTGCTAGGCAGAGGAGTAAATAATGAGATATATGGCAAATTTTGCAAAATATACGGCACACAAACATTCATACCCAAACAAAGCAAAATGCTAGGTAAGAACAATGCAGTTGGCCCGTAGGGGAAAGGAGATACCCACAAGACTGGAATGCAAGTCATTAACAAGCACACAAGTACTACACCACACAACAACCACACTACTACCAGAACTGGACGAATCACTACCAAAACAACACATTGCACATCACTACCAAAACAACACAACCCAACACAAGCATTGGCAAAGAATTATAGACCAATTGCACTAACATCCCACATAATAAAATTATTTGAGAGTGATCAGGAGTCAGGTTACTAGTTTTATAGAGACCAATGACCTCCACAATCCAGGCCAACATGGATTTAGAGCAGGAAGATATTGAAATACCTCTTACAGCTATCTCTCATGTCCTCTACTTGTACAGTACAGCTACTTGACCATTACGACAAAATCACTGAGATATGAGATAATGATGACACTAACCTCATCTACTCAGACTCCAACCCACTCATATTAAATAATGATGTAAACAATAAATTAAAAAAAAATCCACTTATTAATGTCAACCAACAAACTCACACTAAACATAGAAAGGACCTACAACATCTTACTTGGGAGCAAATCAACAAATGCAATTCATCTACAGTTACACAATGTTAACATCAGAAATAAAAAAGATGGTAAGTTCCTTGGTCTATACTTAGATCTGCCCGAAACGCTATGAGTGCTAGTTGCTTTACAAGAATGTATAACTTCAAGTCACTGTACTCTCCCCCAATGTACCTTCTTGTATATAAAGAAAAAATAAATAAATAAACAAACACATAATAAATCAATACTTACTAAATTTTGTCTATTATGTAGCAAAGAAGCAGGTCTACGGAAGGCTTTTCTGTTGAGTTCGAAGCCCAGATTACTCGTGGTCTCTGAAATAAGTTAAGATTATAAGTATAAAATTTATAAAACCAAATAATAAATCCGGTATTGCTCAATTTCAGATGCAGACGTACTGAATGATATATCAGACTGTCAGCATGGTATTCGATCTGGAAGGTCCAGTGTAACGAATTTACTCAGTTTCTATGATCGAGCCACAGAGATCTATAAAGAATTCTGATCAAGAAAGAGATCTAGGGGTGGTTTTAGATAGAAAACTATAACCTGAGGATCATATTAAGAACATTCTGCGAGGGGCCTATGCTACACTTTTTAACTTTAGAATTGCTTTTAAATACATAGGTCAAAAAGTTTTAAAAGTTTTAAAAGTTTTTTAAACCTCTCGTGTATCATGAGTGTGGAAAAGCTTCAGATGGTGCATTCAGATGATGAATATTACCTAGTTCCTTCATCTGGAAAGAATGAACACATATTGGTGCATTCGGATGATAAAAACTAACTACTGTAGTTCAATTGATCAACAGACTGTATATCATATGCAGACTGTATGTGGATCTGCGGGCCACTCCAAACAACAGCCTGGTGGACCAAGCTCCACCAGGCCTAAAGCACAAAGTGGTCCACTGGCACTGGCAACTTCAACCATAAATGTTCTCAAAGCTTACTAAAAATGATTGAATTAGACTAGACTACAGCAATCTTAACCTTGTATCTGTTTCCACCAATCTTGTTCAGTACATGCTTCAACATATCAGCAATACTTGATATGTAAATATATCTCACTGTGTCATTACAATATGCACCTCCCAACTAGGACAGCATTTGTACCTGTTACAATAATGCATAAACTTTAAGGCAATAGAGTATAATGTATGTCTTTCAATCTCAACATTAGATTTTATAACTTTCTAATGTAATAAATAAATACCATTAAACTATTTTCTGTTTAACTGTTAGAAAAAATCAATTAGATATATGTACCAACGTATGTATGTATATATGTATGTATAGTGAAAAAATTTGGTTTGTCTTCCGAATGCACCATATCGGTAAATTTTTTAATAATCTTTTAAAAATAGTAAATGCCACTATTTTTGCAAAATTATTACAAGATCTATTATTCTAATAAGGGTTTGATAAAATACAGTAGACTGCCTACTGGTTTTTGGTTGCCAGTTTCCTCAAGTTAATTTCCGTGATTTACACACAAATTTATATACATACAAATACATATACACACATATATATAATATATATATATATATATATATATATATATATATATATATATATATATATATATATATATATATATATATGCATATAAATAAAAAAAACAAGTAAATGTAAATAATTTTACCTTGCACCTAGATCCACCAAGCCTGTATGGCGCGCGTTTCAGTACTTCAGAAATCTAGAACTATCTAGAATCTCTAATCTGCAATGAAACAATACATATTATTGCACTTACCAAAACATGGATGAATGTAGAAAATACAGAACTATTAGCTGAATATCAAATAAATGGATTTAATCTATTTCACACAGATAGATATATTAGACCATGTATGTTAGGTAATACCTAACATACACGCCTCCACACACACTACATTTGAAATGTAGTCTCAAAAAGACTACATTTCAACAACAAAGATTACTCCATAACAAAATAATTAAATTATTGACCAACATGAGAGAGGGTTAGCCAACAAGAAAGGGTTGTGTTGATTGCCTGAAAATATTTAAATTGTTTAATGTATTGAATGGCATTTTTCAAGTTACAACATTTTTTAAATTACTGAACTAGGTTCTAGGCTTTGCTAGGCTTAATTCAATTATTACAGATAAGCCTAACCTAGCCTAGAACCCAGTGGGTTTTCTTCCTATTGGGGAGTGTTGTACATTCCTCGCCTCCACATACACACTAGCACAGCCAGGCCTCGCCTCCACATACACACTAGCACAGCCAGGCCTCGCCTCCACATACACCAGCACAGCCAGGCCTCGCCTCCACATACACACTAGCACAGCCAGGCCTCGCCTCCACATACACACTAGCACAGCCAGGCCTCGCCTCCACATACACACTAGCACAGCCAGGCCTCGCCTCCACATACACCAGCACAGCCAGGCCTCGCCTCCACATACACCAGCACAGCCAGGCCTCGCCTCCACATACACCAGCACAGCCAGGCCTCGCCTCCACATTTAAACCAACCAAGCCCACAAATACGTCAACATGGACCAGCATTACACCGTCTAACATACTCTGTCAGATGTAACAACTAAATTTGTGAATTCAAGACCTAATCTATTGTATAACACAGTGTTAGTACGAGAAAAACATTACTTACATTCGAAGCCGTGTTTTAAAATGGCGGCGGTCATGTTGTACTGACGCTCCAAACTGTGTGTTCGTTTGCGTATGATGAACGTGCGACAATTTACTACAACAATTATTTAATTATTCTTATTCTTTATTTTACTTTTTTTAGGGTACATGAAATTTCAAACTTATTTGCACACAATAATATAATTGCATTGTCATAACCTTTATATATTACGGAAAATACGATGACATGAACGAAGTCAAAGTGAAGTTGAAGTCAAAGTCATTCGCCGAACGTATTAGTAATTTTTTTTCTCCCAAACGATAGGGGATAACAAATCCACAGAGAATATAAGTGTACAGTAAAGTCAATTTTATTCAGGAAAGTACATACATAGTTGATTTACAAACATAATGTTGGATTTATAGATAGAACTAGTGCATACAATACCTAAAGCTACTATAGTAGGCATATAGCATTTCAGGCAACCGGGCAGTATATATGGACCCCTTACTCAAATCTCTGAATATGTTAGATATTAAGTCCCTGCACATACTCTCATGTGTATTTTATATATATAAAACGCTGCACTGTAATGTCAATCCTGACCTTAAAAGCTTCCTAGAAGGTTGTAACAGATCCCATGAGCACCACACCAGAAACAAATACCTATTTGATATTCCAAGAGTACGACTTAGTCAAACTAGAAATGCTTTACAAATCAAGGGACCTCGAATGCGGAATGACCTTCCCAATTATGTTAAAAACTGTACCTCTCCCAACCAGTTTAAGATAAATAAAGATAAATTTATAAGTTAAGAAAAATTCCACAAATCAACAACCCTGTTACTGACCCAGTATTTACCCAAGTCTTTCCTAAATCTAAACTTATCCAATTTATACCCATTGTTTCGTGTTCTATCGTGTGTTGACAATTTTAATACCCTATTAATATCCCCTTTGTTATATCCATTCAGGAAATTGTGGTTGATCTCGAACCCATTGATAATGTGACGACTTATACAGAATTTTGTAACTATATCATCAAGATTGTAACCAGCTTAGCTAAATGTAGTGTGGGGTTCAGTCCCTAAGCCCATATATGTGCCTCTCTAACCATTTAGGTTACAGGGCAAAAACATAAAAACAAAGGTAACTGCAGAAGGCCTATTAGCCCATACCAGGCAGCTCCTATCTATAACAGATAAACACTAAGTACTACCTAATTAACTCAATGTAACCTACCTAACCACCAAAATGTCAATCCATATCTTTTATTTTAAACAATGCTGTTTTGTTGACCAAATTGTATTTTTACTCTTTTTCTGTCATGTTTCTCCCACCCCTGTTTTTTCCCTTTTTTCTTATTTTTTCTCAACATAATTCATACTTTAATTAGGCGGATCAGGACATCACCTGATCAAACACATCAAACATCGTTTGACCACCATCAAACACACATTTCGTGTGTGTTTGACGCTCACTGATATGTACCAGCGTTGTTATTATATATGGTGCTATTCTATCTTACGCTTTGTTGCTCTTTTTTACCTACGGGCTCATAGAACATTCTATTGCGAAAACATTGGCACAAAAATGAATGACGTACATACAATAATAATGTCAGGACAGTGAAATAATTATAAACTTTCAAAGCGCTGTATCGCCCATGTGTCGTCGTGTCACCAATACTGGGTAACAGTTCCGCCACTTCCCACACTCTTGCGGGTGGGCAGCGATCATTATTCTACATTTATATTCATATCACCGTGTTGGGATTTTCATTGCGAGTACATTGATACCAAAATTAACGCTGTAGGACAAGTGTGGAAGTGATAACAATCCCAAGAGTAAAAACATTTTGTTGCTATTGGGCACTCACGGCGAGTCATCTACGTAGGTATTTATTGGGTGCTGGTATTCATATAACTTTTGGTGACCGTTTTTACTGATGTTCTTCTAGAGAATGTTATTGCGAACACGTTGGTACCAAAATGAAATACATAGCTCGAGAACTAAGGTCAGGAGAGTAAAAAGAGTATACACATTTTTGTTTTGACGCTTAAGGTTCTTGTGAGTACTCATCGCCTGCCTAGAAACTGGAATTAAACTGGAAACTGGAACTAGTAATTCCATCTATCATCATACTATCATACAAGAGGAGCCACACATCTATGGATCATCCAATAAAATCAGCAGACTTCTAGATGTTACTACTGCTCGGCTTAGACTCGGTTACAAGTATCTCTGGGAATTCTCATTATCTGCTGATGTAGACCTGACCAAATGTAAACTGTGTCAACAAAATTATTCGCACACCGTCCGTCACTATGTGATGGAGTGCGAAAAGATACATGAATTTAGAGACAATTCTATAACCAATGTTCCAGCGATGTGTCAATATTTCATTCAAAATGATCTGCTACCAGAAATTTTAGCCAAATATCCCCAGTTTTCTAACTGTAGATAACAACTAAGTGATTGTAACCTATCCACCGCTGCCCACTGGATGGGGGGCGGTGTGCAGGACAAACATATAAATTTTGATACTAGCTCTCCACATATGTCAGTTGCTTAATTTAGAACCTGTACTTGAGGTCGATCTCGAACCCATTGTTGATGTGATGACTTATATTGAATTTTTGTAACTAGCTCATCAAGATTGTAACTTGCTTAGCTAAATGAATTGTGGGGTTCAGTCCCTGAGCCCATTATGTGCCTCTGTAACCCTTTCCACAACCGCCCACAAGATGGGGTGGGGTGACTTGGCCAAACGTGCCACATCAAAACCAGAAGTTGACATTGAATGTGAATTAACAATGAGACAAGTAAGATTTATACTAATACATTTATACTAACTCTGTTGAGCGTTGACCATTTATACATCAAATCTGTTGATGTGAGCACTTTAGTTTAGTCTGCCGTTTAAAGAAAAAAAGAGCATATCAATATCACAGAAAACGAATTTATCATAAACTCATGTATTTGTCTTATCATATTGAACTGCATTCATATTTTTAATATATAACAACATGAATATACAAATTTCTGTAAATCCCCTACCATGTTGGAATCTGTGGAAATGAATGAGCAAATGTGCTGGCTGAAGGCGCTGAAGGAAACCACATTGGTTTCATTTTGGATACAAATGTCCATGGAGATTCAAAATGGAAACTAATTATATAGTTGAACCTGCAGAGAGGAGTTTAAGAATCTGTGTTGAGAGTGATGGACACAGCCTTCACAATTATACTTCAGAGAATGTAAACATCTAAGAGTCATTAGAAATATGTGTAAAATAATAAACCCTACATTGTTTGAGTTAGGGAAAACACCATTTGTGATATATAGATACTAGCTGTTCCTAAAGATTCACCCATTTTGCACCAGCAAGATAACATACAAGATTTTAAGAGTTGACGAATGTTAATATTCTTGTTTGATAAACTGTGAACTTGAGACATAGTTAATAAGAACATTCCAATTATAACACAACAAAAAGTTTTCCGATTCTTTCACACCACTTTCCAGCAACTTATATATAATTTATATAAATTATTTTAGGGAATAATACATAAATTATATATTTAAACATGATATAGTGTTTAGTGGAATGCATAAGGAGTCAAATTGTGTTAAAAAGAGCGATTTTTAGAAAATTTGGAAAACTACTTTTTTCTGTTCATATTATAACTAAATGGATTTTAAAGGTTTCACTCAGCCAACATATATCATTCACAATTTATTAATGAATTTTACAAAAAAACACCATAAATTTTATATTTAAACATGTAAAAACTATTTGTTTTACATTTGGAAGAAAATAATTGTAGAAAAACAATTTATAATTAAACCTTCGTGTTTGGATTTTTTGAGTAAAAGTTTCTCAAAGGCTCTCCTGCACCATTCTCAATGCAAATCATTCCCACACCTATGGGAAGAGATAGGCGAACGTTGTGTAGATGATTTGTGTTTGCTGGGATGGTACCTTACCTCACTAAGGTTAGTGGAGACCTTACAGGGCAGCGGCTTGTTACATTACCTTACTAAGGTTAGTGGAGACTTTACAGGGCAAGGGGTTGTAACTTACCTCACTAAAGTTAGTGGTGACCTTACCAGGAAGGGGGGTGGTACCTTTCCTCACTAAGGTTAGTGGCGACCTTACAGTGCAGGGGGGTAGTACCTTACCTCACTAAGGTTCCTGGTGACCTTACAGGGCAGGGGAGAGTACCTTACCTCACTAAGGTTAGTGGTGACCTTAGAATGTCGTTCCTTACCTCACTAAGGTTAGTGGAGACTTTGCAGGGTAAGGGGGTGGTACCTAACCCCAATAAAGTTTGTGGTGACCTTACAGGGTAGGGGTAGTGGTACTTTACCTCACTAAGGTTAGTGGTGACCTTACAGGGCAGGGTGTTGGTACCTTACCTCACTAAAGTTAGTGGTGACTTTACAGGGCAGGCGGGTGGTACCTTACCTCAATAAGGTTAGTGTTGACCGTTAAGGCAAGGGGGTGTTACCTTATCTCAATAAGGTTAGTGGAGACCTTGTAGGGCAGGGGAGGGTGGTGCCTTACCTCACTAATATTAGTGGTTACCTTTAGAGTGCAGGGTGGTGGTACCTTACATCACTAAAATTAGTGGTGACCTTACAGGGCAGATGGGTAGTACCTTACCTTATTAAAGTTAGTGGTAACCTCTTAGGGCAGGAGTGTGTGGTACCTTACCTCATACAGGTTAGTGGTGACCTTACAGGGCTGGGAGGGTGGAACCTTACCTCACTAAGCTTAGTCATGACCTTACAGGGCAGGGGGGGGGGGGGGGTACCTAACCTCACTAAGCTTAGTGGTGACCTTAGAATGTGGTTCCCCACCTCACTAAGGTTAGTGGTGACCTTGCAGGGCATAGGGGTGGTACCTTACCCCAATAAGGTTAGTGGTGACCTTACAGGGTAGAGATAGTGGTTCCTTACCTCACTACGGTTAGTGGTGACCTTACAGGGCAGGGGGGGTACCTTACCTCACTGAGGTTAGTGGTGACCTTACAGGGTACGGGGTGTTACCTTACCTTAAGAAGGTCAGTAGTGATCTTACAGGCAGGGGGGGTATCTTACCTCACTTAGGTTAGTGGTGACCTTACAGAACAGGGGGTGGTACCTTACTTCACTAGGGAAAGTGGTGACCTTATAAGTCAGGGGGGATGGTACCATACCTCACTAAATTAGTGATGACCTTACCGGGCAGGGGGGGGTGGTACCTTACCTCACTAAGCTTAGTGGAGACCTTACAGGGCAGGGGGGGGGGTTCCTTACCTCACTAAGGTTAGTTGAGACCTTACAGGGCAGGGGGTGGTACCTTACCTCACTAAAGTTAGTGATGACCTTACAGAGCAGGGGGGGTGGATCCTTACCTCACTAAGGTTAGTGGTGACCTTGCACGGGAGGGGAGGGTGGTACTTTACCTCACTAATGTTAGTGGTGACCCTACAGGTCAGGGTGGTGGTACCTTACCTCACTAAACTTAGTGGTGACCTTTCAGGGCAAAACGGGTGGTACCTTACCTCACTAAGGTTAGTGGAGACCTTACAGGGCAGGGGGGTGGTACCTTACCTCATTAAAGTTAGTGGTGACCTTTCACGGTAGAAGGGGGGGGGGTGGTTCCTTGCATCACTAAGGTTAGTGGATACCTTTCAGGACAGGGAGGAGGTACCCTGCCTCACTAAGGTTAGTGGTGACCTTACAGGGCAGGGGGCGGGGGTGGTACCTTACCTCAGTAAGGTCAGTAATGACCTTTCAGGGCAGGGGGGGTGGTACCTTACCTCACTAAGGTTAGTGGTGACCTTACAGAGCAGGGGGGGTGGTACCTAAGGTCACTAAGGTTAGTGGTGATCTTACATGGCAGGGGATGGTACTGTACATCACTAAAGTTAGTGGTGACCCTACAAGGTAGGGGTGGTACCTTACCACACTAAGGTCAGTGGTGACCTTACATTGCAGAGGTGTGGTTCTTTACCTCATTAAGATCAGTGGTGACCTTACAGGGCAGGGTGGTGGTGCCTTACCTCACTAAGGTTAGTGGAGACCTTACAGGGCAGGGGGGGGGGGGGTGATACTTTACCTCAATAAAGTTAGTGGTGACCATACAGGGCAGGGGAGGGGTGGTATCTTACCTCACTAAGGATAGTGGTGACCTTTCAGGGTAGGGGGGGTGGTACCCTACCTTACTAAAGTTAGTGGTAACCTTACAGGGCAGGGGGGTGTTACCTTACCTCACTAAGGTTAGTGATGACCTTACAGGGTTGGGGTGGTGGTACCTTTCCTCACTAAAATTAGTGGTGACCTTACGGGGTAGGGTGTTGGTACCTTATCTCACCAAGGTCAGTACTGACTTTACAGGACAAAGGGGTGGTACCTTACCTCACTAAGGTCTGTAGTGACATTACAGGGCACGGGGGGGGGTGGTACTTTACCTCACTAAGGTCTGTAGTGACATTACAGGGCACGGGGGGGGGTGGTACTTTACCTCACTAAGGTTAGTGGTGATCTTACCGGGCAGGGGGAGAGTGGTACCTTACCTCTCAAAGGTCAGTAGTGACCTTACAGGGCAGGGGGGTGGTACCTTACCTCACTAAGGTCAGTAGTGACCTTACAGAGCAGGGGGTGGTACCTTACCTCACTAAGGTCAGTAGTGACCTTACAGGGTAAGGGGGGTAATAACGTATCTCACTAAGGACAGTAGTGACCTTACAGGGCAGGGGGGGATCTTACCTCACTAAGGTTAGTGGTGACCTTACAGGGCAGGGGGGGATCTTACCTCACTAAGGTTAGTGGTGACCTTACAGGGCAGGGGGGGGGGTGGTACCTTACCACACTAAGGTTAGTAGTGGCCTTACAGGGAAAGTGTGGGTACCTTACCACACTAAGTTCAGTGGTGACCTTACAGGGCAGGGGTGTGGTACTTTACCTCATTAAGGTCAGTGGTGACCTTGCAGGGCAGAGGAGGGTGGTACCTTACCTCACTAAGTTCAGTGGAGACATTTCAGGGCAGGGTGGTGGTACCTTACCTCAATAAAGTTAGTGGTGACCTTACAGGGCAAAGGGGTGGTACCTTACCTCACAAAGGTTAGTGGTGCCCTTACAGGGAAGAAGGGTGGTACCTTACCTCACTAAGGTTAGTGGAGACCTTGCAGGGCAGGGGAGGGTGGTACCTTACCTCACTATGGTTAGTGGTGACCTTACAGGGCAGGGTGGTGATACCTTACCTCACTAAAGTTAGTGGTGAACTTACAGGGCAAGGTGGTTGTACCTTACTTCATTAAGATTATTGGTGACCTTACAGGGCAGGGAGATGGTACCTTACCTTATTAAGGTTAGTGGTGACCTTACAGGGCAGGGAGGGTACCTAAGGGGGGTGTTACCTTACATCACTACAGTTAATGGTGACCTTGTAGGGCATAAGGGTGGGTACCTTACCTCACTAAGGTCAGTAATAACCATACAGGGCAGGGGGGCTTGTACCTTACCACACTAAGTTCAGTGATGACCTTACAGGGCAGGGGTGTGGTACCTTACCTCACTATGGTTAGTGGTGACCTTACAGGGCAGGGTGGTGGTACCTTACCTCACTAAGGTTAGTGGAGACCTTTTAGGGCAGGGGGGGGTTGGTACTTTACCTCACTAAAGTTAGTGGTGACCTTACAGGGCAGGGGAGGGGTGGTATCTTACATCACTAAGGTTAGTGGTTACCTTACAGGGCAGGGGGGGGGGTGGTACCTTACCTCACTAATGTTAGTGGTGACCTTACAGGGCAGGGGGGTATTACCTTACCTCACTAAATTTAGTGGTGATCTTACTGGGCATGGGAGGGGTGGTCCCTTATCTCACTAACGTTAGTGGTGACCTTACAGGGCAGGGGGTGGTGGTACCTTACCTCACTAAGCTTAGTGGTGACCTTACAGGACAGGGCCGGGGTGGTACCTTACCTCACTAAGATTAGTTGTGACCTTACAGGGTAAAATGGTGGTACCTTACCTCACTAATGTCAATAGTGACCTTACAGGACACGGACATGGTACCTTACCTAAGGTCAGTGGTGACCTTACAGAGCAAGGGGGTTGTACCTTACCTCACTAAGGTTAGTGTTAACCGTACTGGGCAAGGGGTGTGTACCTTACCTCACTAAGGTCAGTAGTGACCTTACACAGTAAGGGGGGAGATAACGTAACTCCCTAAGGTCAGTAGTGACCCTACAGGGCAGGGGGGTGGTACCTTACCTCACTAAGGTCAGTAGTGACCTTACAGGGCAGGGTGGGTACCTTACCTCACTAAGGTTAGTGGTGACCTTACAGGGCAGGGGGTTGGTACCTTACCTCACTAAGGTCAGTGGAGACCTTGCAGGGCAGGGCTAATACCTTACCTCAGTAAGAATAGTTGTGACCTTACAGGGCAGGAAAGGGCTGGTATCTTACCTCACTAAGGTTAGGGTGACCTTACAGGGCAGGGGGCAGTGGTACCTTACCTCACTAATATTAGCGGTGACCTTACAGGGCAGGGGGCGGTGGTACCTTACCTCACTAAATTAGTGGTGACCTTACAGGGCAGAGGGGGATGGTGCCTTACCTCACGAGGGTTAGTGGTGACCTTACAGGGCAGAGGGGGTGGTGCCTTACCTTACTAAGGTTAGTGGAGACCTTGCAGGGCACGGGATAGTGGTACATTACCTCACTAAGGTTAGTGGTGACTTTAAAGGGCAGGGTGGTGGTACCTTACTTCATTAAGGTTAATGGTGACCTTATAGGGCAGGGGGGTGTTACCTTACATCACTACAGTTAATGGTGACCTTGTAGGGCATAAGGGTGGTACCTTACCTCACTAAGGTTTGTGGTGACCTTACAGGGTTGGGGTGGTGGTACCTTACCTCACTAAGGTTAGTGGTGACCTTATAGGGCAGGGGAGTGGTACCTTACATCACTACAGTTAGTGGTGACCATACAGGGCAGGAGGGTACTTTACCTCATTTAAGGTTAGTGGTGACCTTACAGGGCAGGGGGACTGGTACCTTACCTCACTACGGTTAGTGGTGACCTTTCAGGGCAGGGGGTACCATACCTCACCAAGGATAGTGGTGACCTTACAGGGTAAGGGGTGGTACCTTACCTCAAGAAGGTCAATAGTGACCGTATAGGGCAGGGGATGGTACCTTACCTCACTAAGGTTAGTGGTGACCTTACAGGGAAAGGGGGGGTATCTTACCTCACTAAATTAGTGGTGACCTTACAGGGCAGGGGGGGGGGTGGTACTTTTCCTCACTAACGTTAGTAGTGACCCTACAGGTCAGGGTGGTGAAACCTTACCTCACTAAAGTTAGTGGTGACCTTTCAGGGCTAAAAAGGTGGTACCTTGCCTCACTAAGGCTAGTTGTGACCTTACAGGGCAGGGGGGTGGTACCTTACCTCACTAAGGTTAGTGGAGACCTTACAGGGCAGGGTGGTGGTACTTTACCTCACTAAAGATAGTGGTGACCTTACAGGGCAGCGGGGGTGGTACCTTACCTCGTTAAGGTTAGTGGTGACCTTACAGGGTAAGGGTATGGTACCTTTCGATCACTAAGGTTAGTGGAGACCTTACAGTGCAGAGGGGTGGTACCTTTCCTCACAAGTTTTAGTGGTGACCTTACAGTGCAGGGGGGTGGTACCTTACCTCACTAAGGTTCCTGGTGACCTTACAGGGCAGGGGAGAGTACCTTACCTCACTAAGGTTAGTGGCGACCTTAGAATGTCGTTCCTTACCTCACTAAGGTTAGTGGAGACCTTTCAGGGTAGGGGGGTGGCTCCTTACCTTAATAAAGTTAGTGGTGACCTTACAGGGTAGGGGTAGTGGTACTTTACCTCACTAAGGTTAGTGGTGACCTTACAGGGCAGGGTGGTGGTACCTTACATCACTAATTTTAGTGGAGACCTTGCAGGGCAGGGCAGGGTGGTACCTTACCTCACTATGGTTTGTGGTGACCTTGCAGGGCAGGGGAGGGTGGTACCACACCTTACTAAGGTTAGTGGTTACCTTGCAGGGCAGGGTGGTGGTACCTTACCTCACTAAAGTTAGTGGTGACTTTACAGGGCAGGCGGGTGGTACCTTACCTCAATAAGGTTAGTGGAGACCTTTCAGGGCAGGGGTTTGGTACCCTACCTCACTAAGGTTAGTAGTGACCTTACTGGGTGGGGGTGGGGTGGTACCTTACCTCCCTAAAGTTAGTGATGACCTTGCAGGGCAGGGCTAATACCTTACCTCAGTAAGAATAGTTGTGACCTTACAGGGCAGGAAAGGGCTGGTATCTTACCTCACTAAGGTTAGGGTGACCTTACAGGGCAGGGGGCAGTGGTACCTTACCTCACTAAGATTAGCGGTGACCTTACAGGGCAGGGGGCGGTGGTACCTTACCTCACTAAATTAGTGGTGACCTTACAGGGCAGAGGGGGATGGTGCCTTACCTCACGAGGGTTAGTGGTGACCTTACAGGGCAGAGGGGGTGGTGCCTTTCCTTACTAAGGTTAGTGGAGACCTTGCAGGGCACGGGATGGTGGTACATTACCTCACTAAGGTTAGTGGTGACTTTAAAGGGCAGGGTGGTGGTACCTTACTTCATTAAGGTTAATGGTGACCTTATAGGGCAGGGGGGTGTTACCTTACATCACTACAGTAATGGCGACCTTGTAGGGCATAAGGGTGGTACCTTACCTCACTAAGGTTTGTGGTGACCTTACAGGGTTGGGGTGGTGGTACCTTACCTCACTAAGGTTAGTGGTGACCTTATAGGGCAGGGGAGTGGTACCTTACATCACTACAGTTAGTGGTGACCTTACAGGGCAGGAGGGTACTTTACCTCATTTAAGGTTAGTGGTGACCTTACAGGGCAGGGGGACTGGTACCTTACCTCACTACGGTTAGTGGTGACCTTTCAGGGCAGGGGGTACCATACCTCACCAAGGATAGTGGTGACCTTACAGGGTAAGGGGTGGTACCTTACCTCAAGAAGGTCAATAGTGACCGTATAGGGCAGGGGATGGTACCTTACCTCACTAAGGTTAGTGGTGACCTTACAGGGAAAGGGGGGGTATCTTACCTCACTAAATTAGTGGTGGCCTTACAGGGCAGGGGGGGTGGTGGTACTTTTCCTCACTAACGTTAGTAGTGACCCTACAGGTCAGGGTGGTGGTACCTTACCTCACTAAAGTTAGTGGTGACCTTTCAGGGCAAAAAAGGTGGTACCTTGCCTCACTAAGGCTAGAAGTGACCTTACAGGGCAGGGGGGTGGTACCTTACCTCACTAAGGTTAGTGGAGACCTTACAGGGCAGGGTGGTGGTACTTTACCTCACTAAAGATAGTGGTGACGTTACAGGGCAGCGGGGGTGGTACCTTACCTCGTTAAGGTTAGTGGTGACCTTACAGGGTAAGGGTATGGTACCTTTCGATCACTAAGGTTAGTGGAGACCTTACAGTGCAGAGGGGTGGTACCTTTCCTCACAAGTTTTAGTGGTGACCTTACAGTGCAGGGGGGTGGTACCTTACCTCACTAAGGTTCCTGGTGACCTTACAGGGCAGGGGAGAGTACCTTACCTCACTAAGGTTAGTGGCGACCTTAGAATGTCGTTCCTTACCTCACTAAGGTTAGTGGAGACCTTTCAGGGTAGGGGGGTGGTCCCTTACCTTAATAAAGTTAGTGGTGACCTTACAGGGTAGGGGTAGTGGTACTTTACCTCACTAAGGTTAGTGGTGACCTTACAGGGCAGGGTGGTGGTACCTTACATCACTAATTTTAGTGGAGACCTTGCAGGGCAGGGCAGGGTGGTACCTTACCTCACTATGGTTTGTGGTGACCTTGCAGGGCAGGGGAGGGTGGTACCACACCTTACTAAGGTTAGTGGTTACCTTGCAGGGCAGGGTGGTGGTACCTTACCTCACTAAAGTTAGTGGTGACTTTACAGGGCAGGCGGGTGGTACCTTACCTCAATAATTTTAGTGTTGACCGTAAAGGCAGGGGGGTGGTACCTTATCTCACTAAGGTTAGTGGAGACCTTGTAGGGCAGGGGAGGGTGCTGCCTTACCTCACTAAGATTACTGGTGACCTTTAGAGGGCAGGGTGGTGGTACCTTACATCACTAAAGTTAGTGGTGACCTTACAGGGCAGATGGGTAGTACCTTACCTCATTAAAGTTAGTGGTAACCTTTTAGGGCAGGAGTGTGGTACGTTACCTCATATTGGTTAGTGGTGACACACAGGGCTGGGAGGGTGGTACCTTACCTCACTAAGGTTAGTGGTGACATTAGAATGTGGTTCCTCACCCCATAAGGTTAGTGGTGGCCTTGCAGAGCAGGGGGGTGGTACCTAACCCCAATAAGGTTAGTGGGATCTTACAGGGTAGGGGTAGTGGTTCCTTACCTCACTAAGGTTAGTGGTGACCTTACAGGGCAGGGGGCGGGGGTGGTACCTTACCTCATTACGGTTAGTGGTGACCTTACAGGGCAGGGGGCGGGGGTGGTACCTTACCTCACTAAGGTTAGTGGTGACCTTACAGGGTAGGGGTGTTACTTTACCTTAAGAAAGTCAGTAGTGACCTTACAGGCAGGGGGTTACCTTACCTCACTTAGGTTAGTGGTGACCTTACAGAACAAGGGTTGGTACCTTACTTCACTAGGGTAAGCGGTGACCTTACAAGTCAGGGGGGAGTCACCTTACCTCACCAAATTAGTGATGACCTTACCGGGCAGAGGGGTGGTACCTTACCTCACTAAGGTTAGTGGAGACCTTACAGGGCAGGGGGGGGAGTGGTTCCTTACCTCACTAAGGTTAGTGGAGACCTTACAGGGCAGGGGGTGGTAAGTTACCTCACTAAAGTTAGTGATGACCTTACAGGGCAGGGGAGGTGGATGCTTACCTAACTAAGGTTAGTAATGACCTTGCAGGGGAGGGGAGGGTGGTACCACATCTTACTAAAGTTAGTGGTGACCTTACAGGGCAGGGTAGTGGTACCTTACCTCACTAAAGTTAGTGGTGACTTTACAGGGCAGGCGGGTGGTACCTTACCTCACTAATGTTAGTGTTGACCGTAAAGGCAGGGGGGTGGTACCTTATCTCACTAAGGTTAGTGGAGACCTTGTAGGGCAGGGGAGGGTGGTGCCTTACCTCACTAAGATTAGTGGTGACCTTTAGGGGGCAGGGTGGTGGTACCTTACATCACTAAAGTTAGTGGTGACCTTACAGGGCAGATGGGTAGTACCTTACCTCATTAAAGTTAGTGGTAACCTTTTAGGGCAGGAGTGTGTGGTACCTTACCTCATACAGGTTAGTGGTGACCTTACAGGGCTGGGAGGGTGGTACCTTACCTCACTAAGGTTAGTCGTGACCTTACAGGGCAGGGGGGGTACCTAACCTCACTAAGCTTAGTGGTGACCTTAGAATGTGGTTCCTAACCTCACTAAGGTTAGTGGTGACCTTGTAGGGCATGAGGGTGGTTCCTTACCCCAATAAGGTTAGTGGTGACCTTACAGGGTAGGGGTAGTGGTTCCTTACTTCACTAAGGTTAGTGGTGACCTTACAGGGCAGGGGGCGGGGGTGGTACCTTACCTCACTCCGGTTAGTGGTGACCATACAGGGCAGGGGCCGGGGGTGTTACCTTACCTCAGTAAGGTTAGTGGTGACCTTACAGGGGTAGGGGGTGTTACCTTACCTTAAGAAGGTCAGTAGTGACCTTACAGGCAGGGGGTACCTTACCTCACTTAGGTTAGTGGTGACCTTACAGAACAGGGGGTGGTACCTTACTTCACTAGGGTAAGTGGTGACCTTATAAGTCAGGGGGGATGGTACCTAACCTCACTAAATTAGTGATGAACTTACCGGGCAGGGGGGTAGTACCTTACCTCACTAAGGTTAGTGGAGACCTTACAGGGCAGGGGGGGGTGGTTCCTTACCTCACTAAGGTTAGTTGAGACCTTACAGGGCAGGGAGTGGTACCTTACCTCATTAAAGTTAGTAATGACCTTACAGAGCAGGGGGGGGGTGGATCCTTACCCCACTAAGGTTAGTGGTGACCTTGCAGGGGAGGGGAGGGTGGTACCTTACCTCACTAATGTTAGTGGTGACCCTACAGGTCATGGTGGTGGTACCTTACTTCACTAAACTTAGTGGTGACCTTTCAGGGCAAAAGGGGTGGTACCTTACCTCACTAAGGTTAGTGGTGACCTTACAGAGCAGGGGCGGGGGGTGGTACCGTACCTCACTAAGGTTAGTGGAGACCTTACAGGGCAGTGGGGTGGTACCTTACCTCATTAAAGTTAGTGGTGACCTTTCACGGTAGAGGGGGGGGGGGTTCCTGATATCACTAAGGTTAGTGGATACCTTACAGGACAGGGAGGAGGTACCCTGCCTCACTAAGGTTAGTGGCGACCTTACAGGGCAGGGAGGGTGGTACCTTACCTCACTAAGGTCAGTAATGACCTTTCAGGGCAGGGGGGTAATACCTTACCTCACTAAGGTTAGTGGTGACCTTACAGAGCAGGGGGGTGGTACCTAAGGTTTGTGGTGATCTTACAAGGCAGGGGGGTGCACCTTACCTCACTAAAGTTAGTGGTGACCTTACAAGGTAGGGGTGGTACCTTACCACACTAAGGTCAGTGGTGACCTTACATTGTAGAGGTGTGGTACTTTACCTCATTAAGGTCAGTGGTGACCTTACTGGGTAAGGGGGGTAATAACGTATCTCACTAAGGGCAGTAGTGACCTTACAGGGAAAGGTGTGGTACCTTACCTCACTAAGGACAGTAGTGACCATACAGGGCTGGGGGGGGGTATCTTACCTCACTAAGGTTAATGGTGACCTTACAGGGCAGGGAGGTTGGTACCTTACCTCACTAAGGTTAGTGGTGACCTTACAGGGCAGGGGGATGGTACCTTACCTCACTAAAGTTAGTGGAGACCTTTCATGGCAGGGGTTTGGTAGCTTACTTCATTAAGGTTAGTAGTGACCTTACTGGGCGGGGGTGGGGTGGTACCTTACCTCCCTAAAGTTAGTGATGACCTTACAGGGCAGGGCTAATACATTACCTCAGTAAGAATAGTGGTGACCTTACAGTGCAGGGAAGGGCTGGTATCTTACCTCACTAAGGTTAGTAGTGACCTTACAGAGCAGAAGGCGGTGGTACCTTACCTCACCAAGATTAGTGGTGACCTTACAGAGCAGGGGGCGTTGGTACCTTACCTCACTAAGGTTAGTGGTGACCTTACAGGGCAGGGGGGTAGTACCTTTCCTCACTAAGGTTAGTGGTGACCTTGGAGGGCAGTGGGGAGGGCGCTACCTTACCTCTCTAAGGTCAGTAGTGACCTTGCAGGGCAGGGGGTGGTACCTTACCTCACTAAGGTCAGTGGAGACCTTGCAGGGCAGGGGAGGGTGGTACCTTACCTCACTAAAGTTAGTGGTGACCTTACAGGGCAGGGTGGTTTTACCTTACTTCATTAAGATTATTGGTGACCTTACAGGGCAGGAAGGTGGTACCTTACCTTACTAAGGTTAGTGGTGACCTTACAGGGCAGGGAGGGTGGTACCTTACCTCACTAAGGTCAGTAATACCCTTACAGGGCAGGGGGGTTGTACCTTACCACACTAAGTTCAGTGGTGACCTTACAGGGCAGGGGTGTGGTACTTTACCTCATTAAGGTCAGTGGTGACCATACAGGGCAGGGTGGTGGTACCTTACCTCACTAAGGTTAGTGGAGACCTTATAGGGCAGGGGGGGTTGGTACTTTACCTCACTAAAGTTAATGGTGACCTTACAGGGCAGAGGAGGGGTGGTATCTTACCTCACTTATGTTAGTGGTGACCTTACAGGGCAGGGGGGTATTACCTTACCTCACTAAATTTAGTGGTGACCTTACAGGGCATGGGAGGGGTGGTCCCTTATCTCACTAAGGTTAGTGGTGACCTTACAGGGCAGGGGGTGGTGGTACCTTACCTCACTAAGCTTAGTGGTGACTTTACAGGACAGGGCCGGGGTGGTATCTTGCCTCACTAAGATTAGTGGTGACCTTACAGGGTAGGGTGGTGGTACCTTACCTCACTAAATTTAGTGGTGACCTTACAGGGCATGGGAGGGGTGGTCCCTTATCTCACTAAGGTCAGTGGTGACTTTACAGGGCAAGGGGGTTGTACCTTACCTCACTAAGGTTAGTGTTGACTGTACTGGGCAAGGGGTTTGTACCTTACCTCACTAAGGTCAGTAGTGACCTTACACAGTAAGGGGGGTGATAACGTAACTCACTAAGGTCAGTAGTGACCTTACAGGGCAGGGGGGTGGTACCTTACCTCACTAAGGTCAGTAGTGACCTTACAGGTCAGGGGGAGTACCTTACCTCACTAAGGTTGGTGGTGACCTTACAGGGCAGGAAGTTGGTACCTTACCTCACTAAGGTTAGTGGAGACCTTTCAGGGCAGGGGTTTGGTACCTTACCTCACTAAGGTTAGTAGTGACCTTACTGGGTGGGGGTGGGGTGGTACCTTACCTCCCTAAAGTTAGTGAGGACCTTACAGGGCAGGGCTAATACCTTACCTCAGTAAGAATTGTGGTGACCTTACAGGGCAGGGAATGGCTGGTATCTTACCTCACTAAGGTTAGGGTGACCTTACAGGGCAGGGGGCTGTGGTACCTTACCTCACTAAGATTAGCGGTGACCTTACAGGGCAGGGGGCGGTGGTACCTTACCTCACTAAGGTTAGTGGTGACCTTACAGGGCAGGGGGTGGTACCTTTCCTCACTAAGGTTAGTGGTGACCTTGCAGGGCAGGGGGGTGGTACCTTACCTCAGTAAGTTTAGTGGTGACCTTAGAGGGCAGGGGGTTGGTACCTTACCTCACTAAAGTTAGTGGTGACCTTACAGGGCAGGGGAGGGGTGGTATCTTACCTCACTAAGGTTAGTGGTGACCTTACAGAGCATGGGTGGTGGTACCTTACCTCACTAAAGTTAGTGGTGACCTTGCAGGGCAGGGGTCTGTTACCTTACCACACTAAAGTTAGTGGTGACCTTACAGGTCAGGAGAGGAGTGGTATCTTACCACACTAAAGTTAGTGGTGACCTTACAGGGCAGCGGGTGGTGGTACCTTACCTCACTAAGGTTAGTGGTGACCTTACTGGGCAGGGAGGGTGGTACCTTCCCTTACTAAGGTCAGTAATGACTTTACAGGGCAAAGGGGTGGTACCTTACCTCACTAAGGTTAGTGGAGACCTTACAGGGTAGGGGGTGGTACCTTACCTCTCTGAGGTTAGTGGTGACCTTACAGTGCAGGGAAGGGGGTACCTTGCCTCACTAAAGTTAGTGGTGACCTTACAGGGCAGGGGGGAGTGGTACCTTTCCTCACTAAGGTTAGTGGAGACCTTACAAGGCAGGGGGGTGGTACCTTACCTTATTAAGGTTAGTGGAGACCTTGCAGGGCAGGGGAGTGTGGTGCCTTACCTCACTAAGGTTAGTGGTGACCTTACAGGGCAGGGAGGGTGGTACCTTACCTCACTAAGGTCAGTAATGACCTTACAGGGCAGGAGGGGGTGGTACCTTACCTCACTAAGATTAGTGGTGACCTTGCAGAGCAGGGGGGTGGTACTTAAGCTCACTAAGGTTAGTGGTGACCTTACAGGGTAGGGGTGATACCCTACCACACTAAAGTCAGTGGTGACCTTACAGGGCAGTGGTGTGATACTTTACCTCATTAAAGTCAGTGGTGACCTTACAGGGCAGGTGGATGGTACCTTAGCTCACTAAGGTCAGTAGTGACCTTCAGGGTTGGGGGGTGGTACCTTAGCTCACTAAGGTCAGTAGTGACCTTCAGGGTTGGGGGATGAGGTGGTACCTTAGCTCACTAAGGTCAGTAGTGACCTTCAGGGTTGGGGGGGGTGGTACCTTACCTCACTTAAGTCAGTAGTGACCTTACAGGGCAGGGGGTGGTACCTTACCTCACTTAAGTCAGTAGTGACCTTACAGGGCAGGGGGTGGTACCTTACCTCACTAAGGTCAGTAGTGACCTTATGGGGCAGGGGGGTGGTAACGTACCTCACTAAGGTCAGTAGTGACCTTACAGGGCAGGGGACACAGGTTGTGCTCCACGTCCAACATGTGGTACTTAACCCACCCGTTATGGACGAACTGTCGCTCAATGTAAACAAAAGCCTTAGGAGTGGTGCCAGATCTGAACCTGAAAAATGGAGAGAACTAATGTCGCACACATTTACACATTGGAGGAATTTGACCTTACCATTGATGAGGTCAAAAGGAATCTGTTGGAGCTGAATGTGACAAAGGTCCTGATAGAATCTCACTGTGGATACCAAAAGAAGGTGTTGAAGCACTAAGTGTTCCACTCTCTACGGTGTATAACAGCTCACTGGAAATAGGAGACCTACCGGAATGCTGGACGACAGCTAATCCCAATATACAAAAAGGGAGACAGGCAAGAGGCACCGAACTGCAGGCCAGTTTCCCTGACTTGCATACCATGCATTGCGATGGAGAAGATCGTGAGGAAAAGGCTCGTAAAAAATCTGGAGGGAAATATCTTTGTAACACATCACCAGCATGGTTTCAGAGATGGAAAATCGTGCCTCACAGGTTTATTAGAATTCTTTGACCAAGCAACAAAAATTAGGCAAGAAAGAGAAGGGTGGGCGGACTGCATTTTCTTCTGTCTGGACTGGACTGTCAGAAAGCCTTTGACACATTACCCCTTAAAAGGCTGTTACAAAAGTTGGAGCAACAGGCAGGAGTGAAAGGTAAGGTGCTCCAGTGGATAAGGGAGTATCTAAGCAATAGGAAACAACGAATAACTGTGAGGGGGAAGGTAGACACCAGAGTGGCGAGATGTCACCAGCGAAGTCCAGAAGGGCTCTGTACTAGGACCCATCCAGTTTCTAATATATGCAAACGATCTTCCAGAGGGTATAGACTCATTTCTCTCAATGCTTGCTGATGATGTAAAAATTATGAGAAGAATCAAGATAGATGAAGAGAGACAGAGATTATAGGACGAACTGGACAAACTGAAGAAATGGTCTAGATAATAGCTTCTAAAGTTCAATTCCTGAAAGTGTAAAGTAATGAAATTAGGCGAAAGGAGCAGAAGGCTGAACACAAGGAACCATCTGGGAGGTTAAATTCTGCAAGAGTCAAATAGAGAGAAATATCTGAGAGTTGATATCACACCGAACCTGTCCCCAGAGATTCACAACAAAAGGATGTAATCAGTGGTATATGCTTGATTGGCCAACTGCCTTTAGAAACTTGTCTAAGAAATCGTTCAAGATCTTGCATACCACCTATGTCAGACCAATCCTGAAATATGCAGCTCCAGCCTGGAGTCTATACCTAGTTAAACGCAAGACAAGGTTAAAGAAGATTCACAGGTATGCCACCAGAATAGTCCCGGAACTGAGAGGTATGAGCTACGAGGAAAGGCTAAGGGAGCTGAACCTCACGTCCCTGGAAAACAGAAGAATAGGGGAGACATGATAGTCACCTACAAAATTCTCAGGGGAAATGATAGGGTGGACAAAGACAAACTCTCTAGAAAGGATGGAATACAAACAATGGGACACAGGTGGAAACTTAGTATCCAAATGAGCCACAGTGACATTAGAAAGAATTTTTTCAGTGTCAGAGTAGTTAGGAAATGGAAGGCATTAAGCAGTGATGTGGTGGAGGGAGATTCCATACACAGTTTTAAATGTAGATTTGATAGAGCCCAGTAGGCTCAAGAATCTGTACACCAGTTGATTGGCGGGAACAAAGAGTCAGAGCTCAACCCCCGCAAGCACAACTAGGTGAGTACACACATACACACACACACACACACACACACACACACACACACACACACACACACACACACACACACACACACACACACATGATCCTGTGGTCCCGGGTTCATTCCCGGGCGTCAGCGAGAAACGATGGGCAGGGTTTCTTTCACCCTATGCCCTTG
This sequence comes from Procambarus clarkii, assembly GCF_040958095.1. Taxonomy (NCBI): domain Eukaryota; kingdom Metazoa; phylum Arthropoda; class Malacostraca; order Decapoda; family Cambaridae; genus Procambarus; species Procambarus clarkii. Next base: position 1,399,724 of record NC_091168.1, read on the forward strand.
TTACCCAGCAGTAAATAGGTTCCTGGGAGTTAGTCAGCTGTCACGGGCTGCTTCCTGGTGTGTGTGTGTGTGTGTGTGTGGTGATAAAAAATAATTGTAGTAGTTGAAACAGTTGATTAACAGTTGAGAGGCGGGCCGAAAGAGAAGAGCTCAACCCCCCGCAAGCACAACTAGGTGAATACACACACACACACACACACACACACACTTGAGAGGCAGGCAGTAGTAAGCGGAAAGGCCCTAGCATGGGTGAGGAACTACCTAACAGAAGGAGCCAGAGGGTAATGGTAAGGGACGAGAAGTCGGACTGGCGAGCAGTAACGAGTGGAGTACCTCAAGGATCGGTGCTGGGCCCAATCCTCTTTCTAATTTACGTAAATAATATGTTTACAGGAGTGGAATCATACATGTCAATGTTTGCGGATGACGCAAAATTAATGAGAAGAGTTGTGACAGATGAAGATTGTAGGATCCTCCAAGAGGACTTAAATAGGTTGCAGAGATGGTCAGGGAAATGGCTACTGGAGTTCAACACCAGTAAATGTAAAGTTATGGAAATGGGATCAGATGATAGACGACCAAAAGGACAGTACACAATGAAGGGGAACTGCCTACCTGTAATGATTCGAGAAAGATACCTGGGAGTGGATGTGACACCTAATCTATCTCCTGAGGCACATATAAATAGGATAACGACAGCAGCGTACTCTAGACTGGCGAAAATTAGAACTTCATTCAGAAACCTAAGTGAGGAGGCTTTTAGGGCGCTTTACACTGCCTACATGAGACCAGTCTCTGAGTATGCCGCGCCATCATGGAGCCCCCACCTGAAGAAACACATAAGGAAACTAGTGAAGGTTCAGAGGTTTGCGACGAGGCTTGTCCCAGATTTACGAGGGATGGGATATGAAGAACGTCTGAGGGAACTGAACCTTACGACACTAGAGAAAAGAAGGGAGAGAGGAGATATGATAGGAACATATAAAATACTCAGGGGAATTGACAAAGTGGAAATAGATGAAATGTTCACATGTAATAATAACAGAACGAGGGGACATGGGTGGAAACTGGAAACTCAGAAGAGTCACAGAGATGTTAGGAAGTTTTCCTTTAGCGTGAGAGTAGTGGAAAAATGGAATGCACTTGGGGAACAGGTTGTGGAAGCAAATTCTATTCATAATTTTAAAATTAGGTATGATAGGGAAATGGGACAGGAGTCATTGCTGTAAACAACCGATGGCTGAAAAGGCGGGATCCTAGAGCCAATGCTCGATCCTGCAAGCACAAATAGATGAGTACAAATAGGTGAGTACACACACTCACACACACACACACACACACCCTCATACACACACACAGCAGCAAGATGCACTAGTCAGCTGCTGGAAAGAAAGATCAGTGGTACCTGTGGGTAATAAGGAGCAGGATGGCTCCAACAGGAAAGAATCGGATGATAAGTACAGAGCAATGGTAAATAAAATACTGAATGGGCTAGAGATGGAGAGGCAAAACATAGCATTGATTTCAGGTTAGGCTGGTACAACAAGGACAAAGACTTTGTGTTAAAGATTGTGTTTGCAAACGAGACAACAAAGGAGAAGATTTTAACAAGGAAGAGCCAACTGCAGTATATGGGAGAATTCAAAAAAGTATTCCTCCAGAGGAACATGACGAGGGAAGAGAGGACCATGGCGGTAGAAGCAAGGAAGAAGCGCAATGCAAGAGGAGAAAACCAGGAAATCACAACCCCCAACACAACATCCTCAGAGGTGAGGGGAACCCAAAACCAACAACCCAGTAACACCAGAGGGGAGGGCAACTCCACAGCCCTCGTCTGCATAGAATCCACCCATACCCCCAATCAAATGCTCAGCCAACTCTCCCTCCCCCTCACCCCATTCCCACCCTGCGACCCCTCCCCTACTCCCACCATGTCCTGCCTCCCCCCTTTCCCAGTCCACCCTCCCTCTTCATCCCTTACCCTCTCTGTACCCCCTTCACTTGACCCCCCTACCCCTCACTCCAGTATCCTCTGAGACCCTATTATCCACCACACAAATCCTCACACCCATGGAACAGCTCCCTCCATCAGCTGAATGCGCACCAAGAAAGGGAATGAGATGGGACAGAAGAAAGTGAGCTTCAAAGCAATTCACACTAACATAGATGGGATTACAAATAAAACAAGTGAACTCGGAGAATGGGCATTAAAAGAAAACCCAGACATAATAGTACTCACAGGAACAAAGATAACGAAAGCCATAACAAATGCAGTGTTTCCACCGGACTACTATGTAGTGAGGAAAGAAAGAGAAGGGAGAGGAGGAGGTGGTGTAGCTTTGCTGATAAGAAAAGGTTGGAGTTTTGAAGAGATGGTTAATCTGAGCTGTGAAGGTTTCAGTGACTAATATGAGGCATGATAGCAACTGGAGGACAGAAAATTATAGTAGTAGTCATATATAACCCCCCACCGAACGACAGAAGGCCCAGACAGGAATATGATAGAAACAACATGGTCACCATCAACATAATAGAGAGAGCAGCTTCTGTGGCTAGCAGGAACGGATACATACTACAAATCATGAGAGACTTCAACCACGGGATGATAGATTGGGAGAACAGAGATCCACATGGAAGACCAGACACATGGAGAGCTAAGCTGCTGGACGTGGCAACAAGAAACTTTCTAAGTCAACACGTCAAGAGACCGACAAGAATGAGAGGAGTGGATGAGCCAGCTTTGCTTGATATGATATTTACCCTAAATGAGTCGGATATAAGGGAAGTTAAGTTGGAAGCCCCCTTGGGAATGAGTTATCATAGTGTATTGAGCTTTGAGTACCTGGTTGAGCTAGGAATTATCTCCCCCGAAAAAGAACTGGGAAACAAAGGGCTGGTGTACCGAAAGGGAAACTATGAGGAGATGAATAAATTCCCAAGGGATATACCATGGGACACAGAACTTATAACTAAGTCCGTACAAGACATGATGGACTATATCACCCAAAAGTGTCAGGAGGCGGTAAACAAGTTTATGCCGGCTCGAATGGAAAAAAAAAACGAGAGCAAAAGAAGAATTCATTGTTTAATAGGGAATGTATGAAAGCAAAGGAGCTGAACAAAAGAGCGTGGAGGAACTTCCATAATAACCGAACATCAGAAAGTAGAGATACCAGAGAACCAGGAATGAGTGTGTTAGTGTGAGAAAAGCAGCTGAGAAAAGGTATGAAAATGATATAGCTAATAAAGCCAAGACCGAGTCAAAGCTGCTGCACAGTCACATCAGGAGGAAAACAACAGTGAACAGGTGATGAAACTTAAAATGGGTGAGGACAGGTACACAAAGAATGACAAAGAGGTGTGTGAAGAACTCCACAAGAGATTCCAGGAGGTCTTTACAATAGAACAAGGAGAGGTCACGGCACTAGGAGAGGTGGCAGCAAACAGGCGACCTTGGAAGGGTTCGAAATTACAAGAAACGAGGTCTAGAGGCACCTATTAGAGCTGGACGTGAGAAAGGCTGATGGGCCGGACGGAATCTCACCATGGGTATTGAAAGAGTGTGCAGGAGCACTTTGTTTGCCACTCTCCATAGTGCATAGTAGGTCACTGGAAACGGGAGACCTACCAGAAATATGGAAGACGGCAAATGTAGTCCCAATATACAAAAAGGGTGACAGACAAAAGACACTGAACTAGAGTCCTTAACTTGTATATCATGCAAGGTGATGGAGAAGATCGTGAGAAAAAACCTAGTAACAAAATCTGGAGAGAAGGGACTTCGTGACAACCCATCAACATGGGTTCAGGGAGGGTAAATCTTGCCTTACAGGCTTTATAGAATTCTACGATCAGGTGACAAAGATTAAGCAAGAAAGAGAAGGATGGGCGGACTGCATTTTTCTGGACTGTCGGAAAGCCTTTGACATATTACCCCATAAAAGGCTGATGCATAAGCTGGAGAAACAGGCAGGAGTAACTGGTAGGGCGCTCCAGTGGATAAGGGAGTACCTAAGTAATAGGATGCAGAGAGTTACAGTGAGGGGTGAGACCTCAGATTGGCGTGAAGTCACCAGTTGAGTCCCGCAGGGCTCTGTACTCGGACCTATCCTGTTTCTGATATACGTAAATGATCTCCTGGAGGGCATAGACTCATTCCTCTCAATGTTTGCTGACGACGCCAAAATTATGAGAAGAATTAAGACAGAGGAGGACAGCTTGAGGCTTCAAGAAGACCTGGACAAGCTGCAGGAATGGTCGAACAAATGGTTGTTAGAGTTTAACCCAAGCAAATGTAATGTAATCAAGATAGGTGTAATGTAATAAGATAGGAGCAGGAGACCAGATACAACGTATCATTTGGGAGATGAAATACTTCAAGAGTCAGAGAGAAAGACCTGGGGGTTGATATCATTCCAGACCTGTCCCCTGAAGCTCATATCAAGAGAATAACATCAGCGGCATATGCCAGGATGGCTAACATAAGAACGGCCTCTAGAAACTTGTGTAAGGAATCTTTGAGAACATTATATACCACATATGTCAGACCAATCCTGGAGTATGCGACTCCAGCATGGAGTCCATATCTAGTCAAGTAAAAGACTAAACTGGAATTGGCTCAAAGGTTTGCCACCAGACTAGTACCCGAACTGATGGGTATGAGCTATGAGGAATTAAACCTCACATCACTGGGAGACAGAAGAGTTAGAGGGGACATGATCACCACATACAAGATTCTCAGAGGAATTGATAGGGTAGATAAAGAGACTTTTTAACACAAAGGGCACACACACTAGGGGACACAGGTGGAAATTGAGTGCCCAAATGAGCCATAGAGATGTTAGAAAGAATTTTTTCAGTGTCAGAGTAGTAGACAAATGGAATGCATTAGGAAGTGATGTTGTGGAGGCTGACTCCATACACAATTTCAAGTGTAGATATGATAGAGCCCAGTAGGCTCAGGAACCTGTTCATTAGTTGATTGACCATTGAGAGGCGGGACCAAAGAGCCAGAGCTCAGCCCCCGCAAGCACAATTAGGTGAGAACACAGACACATGCATCTCACTCTGAACGACTCCGACATAAGGAAAATCGGTTTCGAGAACCCAATAGGAATGAGCGCCCACAGTGTACTGACGTTTGAGTAACTGGTTGAGGAAGGGTTATTGAACTTTAGGAGGGGAAATGAAAACAAAAGGCTGGCATCCCGAAAGGGAAACTATGAGGAGATAAGAAAATTCCTAACAGATATAACATGGGAATCAGAGCTCAGGGGAAAGACGGCCCAAGACATAATGGACTACATCAAGCAGAAGTGTACGGAGGCAGCAAACAAGTTTGTCACGGTCTAAAAGGAAAACAACGAAATGAAGATGAGCAACTCATGGTTTAATGAGAGATGTAGGCTAGCTAAGCAGCAAAGTAAAAGGGCATGGAGAAACTTAAGAAATAACAGGACACTTGAGAGCAGAGAAAGATACCAGAGTGCCAGGAATGAATATGTCAGGTTGAGAAGAGAGGAAGAAGGGCCATACGAAAACGACATCGCTAGTAAGGCGATGTAAGACTCAACCTAAATTGCTGCACAGCCACATCAGGAGAAAAACAACAGTAAAGGAAAGGGTAATGAAATTGAGCGTAGGGACAGACAGACTCACCACAAACGACACGGAAGTGTGCCAGAAACTGACCAAGACAGGTGACCTTGGAAGGGTTCGAAAGAACCTTTTCAAGAACCTCCAGGAGGTCTTCATATTAGAGCAAGGAGAAGTTCCTGAGACAAGAGAGGGAAAAGATAGCTAGGAACCACTAGAAGAGTTTGAGATTAGCAGTGGGGATATAAGGAAGCTTTTGCTAGAGTTGGGTGTGACAAAGGATATAGGCCCAGTTAGAATCTCCCCTTGAATACTAAAGGAAGGAACAGAAGCAGTGCCTTCCACTCTCCATAGTGTATAACAAATCACTGGTAACAGGAGAACTGCCAAAAATTTGGAAGACGGCTAATGTAGTCCCGATATACAAGAAAGGGGATAGACAGGAGGCACTGAACTACAGGCAAGTGTCTCTAACCTGCATACCATGCAAGCTGATGGAGAAGATTGTGCGATAAAAGCTAGTGGAACATCTGGGGCGAAGGAACTCTTTAACACAGCATCAACGTTGGTTCAGGGATGGCAAGGCCTGCCTCACATGATTAATTGAAATTTATTACCAGGCAACAAAACTCAGGCAAGAAAGAGAAGGGTGGGCAGACTGCATATTTTTGGATTGCCAGAACACCTTTATACAGTACCACACAAAAGTGTAATGAAAAAACTGGAGATGCAGGCAGGAGTGAAAGGGAAGGTTCTCCATTGGATAAGGGAGTACCTAACCAACAGAAGACAGACAACTGTGAGGGGTGAGGTCTCAGATTGGCGAGACGTCAACAGTGGAGTCCCGCAGGGGTCAGTCCTTGGACCTATACTGTTTCTGATATATGTAAATGATTTCCTAGTTGGATATAGAATCGTTTCTCTCATTGTTTGCTGACGATGCAAAAATTATGAGGAGTATTAAAACAGAGGAAGATAGTAGGAGGTTACATGATGACCTAGACAGACTAAATGAATGGCCCAACAAATGGCTACTGAAGCTCAAACTGAGTAAATGCAAGGTAATGAAACTAGGCGGTGGAAACCGAAGGCCAGACACAGGATACAGAATAGGAGATGAAGTACTTCGTGAAACGGACAGAGAGAAAGATCTAGGATGTAGACTAAACCACACACTAGAAAGTGAAGGGACGACGACGTTTCGGTCTGTCCCGGACCATTCTCAAGTCGATTGTAACTTCACAATCAACTTGAGAATGGTCCAGGACGGACCGAAACGTCGTCGTCCCTTCATTTTCTAATGTGTAGTTTGGTCAACATATTTCAGCCAGGTTATTGTGACTACTCGTCTGCAAAGATCTAGGAGTTGATATCACACCAAACCTGTCTCCTGAAGCGCACATAAAAAGAATTACGTCTGCGGCATATGCGAGGCTGGCTAACATCAGAACAGCGTTCAGGAACCTGTGTAAGGAATCATTCAGAACCTTGTACACCACATATGTAAGACCAATCCTGGAGTATGCGGCCCCAGCATGGAGCCCGTACCTTGTCAAGCACAACACGAAGCTGCAAAAAGTCCAAAGGAATGCCAATAGACTAGTTCCAGAATTAAGAGGCATGAGTTACTAGGAAAGGCTGCGGGAAATGCACCTTACGACACTGGAGGACAGAAGAGCAAGGGAAGACATGATCACAACCTACAAAATCCTCAGGGGAATCGACCGGGTAAACAAAGAAAAACTATTTAACACTAGTGGTACGCGAACAAGGGGACACAGGTGGAAACTGAGTACCCACATGAGCCACAGGGACGTTAGAAGGAACTTCTTCAGTGTCAGAGTAGTTAACGGATAGAATGCAATAGGCAGTGATGTGGTGGTGGCTGACTCCATACACAGTTTCATATGTAGATATGATAGTGTGGGATATTTGGGGCTTGAGTCTGATTATTTAAATATTAATGTAGTAAATTAAATTACGAAGGACCACCCGCTTTTATTGTTAAGAGGGAAACTGAGAATTTCTGATCATTAGATAATTCCTAGATGAACCAGTAACTATGGATAAAATACTAGAGAATATGATCATAGAAATAATTAATGGGCTGTATAATTAAATGAATCAAACCCTCAAACACCTACATTGGGGGGTTATTACTGGAGGTAAGTACGTCCAGGAATTAGTGTGGTTCGTTCACTAATTCAATTAATAATAATCTAATCCTATAAATTATAGGGAAACTGATATCATTACCATGAATGGGAATATAGATTATAAGTATAGTAATGAGAGTTACAGTAAACACATGTTAATCCTGAGGAATTCTGCATATAAAGAATTGCAATAGATTCATGAATGAATATAAAAATCTTAGCTTAATGATGATTCCTTTAGACAAGCCACGGCGTTTCCTCTAGTTCTCTGGACTCGGTTGGCTGACGAATGGGACGGATTAACATGGGAGAAGGCGGCAGGGAGAATTCTTTTCACGTGCTGCAATACAAATATTTACAGTAGCAACTAATTTAACTACTGAATCTCTATATTCAAGAAATTGAGAGTTACAGGTGACAAAATTTAATCACCTGTTATTAGATGTTATCGTGCGTCATAACGGTCAATCACCCAGCTACTACAAAACTCTTTACCAGATGCATCACATAAAGGGAATATACTTAGCTGAAAGGGCACTGTATAAGTTTTAAGATTGCCGTAATTCGCGTCTCCAGGCTCCGGCTAAGCCTATCCTGGATAGTGGCGCGCTTCACTGGCTGGTCACGTGTCGTCAAGAACCAGGTTAAAAGGTTCCTTATCTGACACCAGCACCAGTTGAAGATATTATCTGCAAGGTTATTCACGCCTCACAGTGGCGACTTTCATCTGAGGATGGATAACGTCTGCCCTAGTGGCTGGGCAATGGCGTCTCCTTGTGAGTACGGTATGCGCAGGTCTGCCTCAGAGGGGCTCTCCACATGTACTGAGTTGGTCCTCCTCAACCCACGCCGCGTCCCACGTTCATAAAACAAATTATGTCACGAACATTAATATTTCTCGCATTTACGCTTGAAACGTTGAAGACTGGACGGGTTTATTATTTAGAGGAGGAAATTGTTATTATTTACCAATTTAAGAATAGTAAATATATAAGGGAGAGGAATTAATGTCTCCCAATGGCATTCACTGGTGACGTTAACTTTTATTACGAGATAATCGCTATGACTCCAACGCTCTATTTGGCTTTTAGTTGGAGGTCAATTCATCTGCAATTAGTTATCATACAGAATGCCTTAGTTATAGAGAATCGAATTTAATTCTCACATACATTGGATATAATGTGTTTATTGTAAGGAGATCTGACGCAATACTGGCGTCAGGTGACGTGAGAATTCTAGCCTACTGCACAGATGAAATTATTAGTACATGAGAATTCTACGTGTTGTTAATTTTACTTACTACAATAATTAGTAAAGTTAGTAATAAGTAATGAGAATACAACAGTGGTGTATTCGGTGTTGGAAATATGCAACATAACTCCGGGGGGAGGATTCTAGGGTCGTAGTGTACTGTGGAGTACTGACCTATCCCGAAGTGATATTAAGATTAGTACATTAGTATGTTAATATGTTAGTATGTTAGTACACACATAACGAACGTCCCGGATTTATCAAGGACTTACAAGAACTTGAGTCTTGTTACTTACATGTCAAATGAAACATGTTGCTTGTAGCCTACACAATATTTATAGAATTTAACTCACCCAATTTAAACTAACAGAATCTACGGTGATGCGATATCCTGGGTCATAGTGACATGTAATGTTTTGTTACGTGATATCACATCGTAGCATCATCATAGTTATCTCAGTGGGAAGTGAAGGAAATTACTCTTCTTCAGAGTTGTAATAGGCTTGCAAATTCCACCTACATTGTTGAGCTGCAGCTCTAGTGGGACGGTTGCTTGGAGGAACAAATTCATTGTCCTCGGAAATTACTGGGGAAACTGGATCTGGCTGATATTCTTGTTCAGTCAGTTCAAGGGGAACCAGCTTCTCTAAAGTTTTTAGAGTAGTGTTGCCTCGGCATAAGACTTTAACTACTCTTAGGACACCCTGTCGATCTGGATGAATGGTAACAATTTTACCTATGGGCCATTCTGACCTTGGTCCATCACTGTCGACTAGTACTAGGTCTCCCGGTTTTAATTGCACCTTATTGTAAGGACTCGAAGCTCCGTAGTGGTACTCTCGTAGAGCTGTGAGGTACTCTCGAGTCCACACCTCATTCCACCTGTTAATAACTCTAGAAAGATGCTGGTAGCTTTCCACCAAGTCTCCTCTGGTCACATGGGACGGGTCTACAGGGTCCTCTTCGGCTAAGGGGATGAGAGGGCTCAGTAGACCTCCATGGATCAAGTGAGAGGGGCTCAGTGGTTCTCTCTGGGTGAAATCATCAGACAGGTAGGTGATTGGGCGGTTATTGACTCGCACCTCGATTTCCACAACAATTGTTTGGAGTTCTGAGTAACTGACCTTTTGTCGGTGTAAAGTTTTCCTTAGACACTTCTTGACTGTGCCTACCATTCGCTCATAGAACCCACCTTGCCAAGGGGCTCTCGGTGCTATGAATTTCCAGTGACATTGTCTTCTCTGTAAGACTGACTGTACTTCAGGGTGGTTCCAGACTTCTCGCAAACAACTTTCTTCCGCCACAAAATTAGATCCGTTGTCCGATATCATTAATTTAGGACACGATCGGCGGGCAGCAAATCTGCGGAAAGCTTGAATGAAAGCTTCAGCACTCATGTCTGGAGTGACCTCTAAGTGCACGCCTCTGGTTGTAGCACATGTAAAGAGACAAATGTACGCCTTCACTGGTATATTATCTGGGTTACCAGTGAGGAGTAAGGCTCCTGTATAATCAACTCCAGTGGTTTCGAAAGGACGAAGATGAACCACTCGCTCTTCTGGGAGTGGTGGAGGTCCTGGGTAAGGACACACTCTAGCATCGTATCTCTTACAGATTACACAAGATTTAATAATTGTCTTAACAGTCTGACGACCTTGAGGAAGCCAGTACTTTTGTCTAAGATCGGTGAGAGTATCTAAAACTCCACCATGTAGTGTACCATATTGATGGTGATGTAAGACAAGAAGTTTAGTTATGATGTGGTGGCGAGGTAAAAGAATTGGATTCTTAGTGTCTAAGTCAATCTTTGCATGTAGCAAACGTCCTCCACATCGTAGTATGTTATGAGTGTTGGCATCATACCAGACGCCTAGAGATTTAGTTAATTTATCTGGAAGATTCTCAAATTCGCTTCCGTATGTCTCTTGCTGTGCACGCTTGATCCAATAGTGGACAGGATTGGGAAATTTATGTCGAATTCCTACTTTAGCAAGGAAATCAAACACGTGCGCAGTCACTCGTAACAATTTGCTTAAGTTAGAATAATGATGAGGATCAATGGCTAATTTTCGCTGAGGCTCTGGTTCCGTCATGGGAGTGGTGATATTGGTCACTATGACTTGTGGCTTTTGTTTGGGCCACTGACCACTAACAAGCCATGAAGGTCCATTGAACCACAGCGAAGACTTGACAAGTTGTTTTAATGTCGATCCTCTTGATAAATAATCTGCAGGATTGTCCTTAGTAGGGACATGTCTAAACTTATATCCAGCAGACAAATCATGAATCTCCCTGACGCGATTACTGACGTAGGGAGTTTTGTTGTTATTGTTTCTTACCCATTGTAAGACTGCCTCGTTGTCTGACCACACTACAATCTCACCAAAGTGGATATTATTGAGTGTCTTTGTCAGGCAATGAGCCAATCTTACTCCCACTAGCAATGCAGTCAACTCCATCTGAGGTAAGGATCTCTTCTTGATGGGAGCAACTCTTGCTTTAGATGTGAGCAAAATTGATTGTGCACTATTAACTAAATAGGCTACTGCGCCATATGCTTTGCCAGAGGCATCGCAAAAAACGTGCAAAATTGGTGGGTAAGTTTGGTCCTGAAGCATTACGAGGAAATTTCAAAACGCCTAACTGATTAAAATCCGTTGAGAGTATTTGCCATTTGGCTTGTAACTCACTTGGTAACGGATCATCCCATCCCATATGTTTCTGCCAGCACTCCTGCATTAGGAGTTTGCCCCTTATTAATATAGGACTAAGTAGGCCTAAAGGGTCAAATGGTTGACTGACAAATGAGAGCAGTGTTCTCATGGTAAGGGTTGAATTATCAGTTTGCACTGACTTGACATTCATCTCGTCAGTGCTGGTGTTCCATTCCACGCCTAGAACCTTTAATTTACTGGGTACCTGATAATCTGGAAATTCTTTCTCGATTAACTGGTTAAGCAGTTTATTATTTGAGGCCCATGACTGTAGTGGCATATTGGCTCCTAACAGTTCACGGTTAGCCTCATGGTAGATTTCTACCAGATCAGCTTGATCATTAGTTGTCCCCTGGAAATTGTCGACATACAAGTTGTCGCTAATGGTTGCCTTATAAGGGCTGTCTGATTTCCTCAAATGAGTGTCTAATGTTGCTTGCAAAAGAAACGGTGAGGACGTAGCTCCAAATAATACGGAGGCAAACCGATAGGCGATTAATTCACTGTTAGGATCCAGTGGATCCTTGAACCAGAGGAATTTTGTGTAGTCACGATCTTTCTCCTGCAATCCTACTCGGAGAAAGGCTTTGCTGATGTCAGCTGTATAGGCAAAAATGCCTGTGTGAAATCGTAACAAAACGTCATGTAGCCTTTGTGTTAGGCTAGGTCCCGTTTGGAGACATTCATTTAAAGACACACTGCTCGGCTTTACTTTAGCACTGCAGTTAAAGACAATACGAATAGGTGTTGTCAATGAGTCTTTCGCCACAGCATGGTGAGGTAAATAATGACCTGTTTTTCGGTCATCGTGTTCAACAACTTCAATGAACTTATTGTTAAGTTGTTGTTGGATAAGTTGGTGATACATGGTTAGTTTGTCTGGCTGCTTCTGCAGTCGTGTTAATTGAGATTGCAATTGTGAAGCTGCCATAAAATAATTCACTGGAAGTTGTGGATGATCCAACTTCCATGGGAGTCTTACCCAGTATTGTTTATTTGAGTAGACAACTGTATCCAGATATTGCTGGTAAGTCCACGTATCATCAGGACTTGGTTGCTCAGGGATGATGCCTAACGTATCTAAATCCCACAAACGATGTATTGGTGGGTCAGATTCAATATCCTCGGCTATTTCCCTGAAGCGTAGGGGTGACTGCTCCAAGCCTAGTCACGCCACAATTACATTATTGGATTGTTGGTTTGTGGACGCTGGACCTTGTCTGAAAAGCACTGGTCCTGTGAGCAATTTGCCCCCTGCGGACGACAACAAATTCATACCATGTTGCCTAGTGCATCCAGTTATAAACTTGTAATAATGATCCGCGCCAATTAGTATTCCAATATCTGTGAGGCAGTCGGAATTTATTTTATGATCCACTAGCCTCATGCAGTTTCGTTTAAGGTGTCTCGCAGTGCGAGCCAATCCTGTGACCTGCAGGTCCGTAGGAATCTTATCCACTACCACCGCATGGATTGGGCTAGTAGAAGATCCTAATCTAACTAGTAATTTAACTACCTTGTAGTCACGAGGTCCACTATTTGACAGGAAACCAGAAATGTTTAACTTCACACTTTTGGCAGGTTTTAAATTTAACTCATCTACCAACTGTTGTGTAATGAAGGTTTTCTGTGAACCTTGGTCAAAGACCCCTAGTGTTAATTCTAGATCTTCGGTTTATTAATTTAAGTTGAGCGGTAGGCAAGGTAGTATTATTGCCTGACTCAGTAGCAAGTACATTTACTTCGTGATGTACTTTACAATATTGCACTGCAGTAGAATTAGTAAAATTCTCTCCAGTGGTCATGGTTGGTGTAGAAGATTTTCTACATAAGGCGTAGTGGTGTACACCTTGGTTACAACGGTTGCAGGTACGTAGCGGTACTGCACATTTCTTGGGATCATGAGAGCCCATGCATTTGGTGCATTTGTGCAATTCCTGTAACCTTTTAACCCTAGCATTATACGTAGGATAAGCAGAACATTGGTAAGTGGTGTGTTCCTGATTGCAAAACAGACACTTTCTCTGGTTAATAGACTTAGTCTCTTTAGTAGACAAGTCATTGGTTATCTCTGAAGGAGATACTGAATACGTACCCACATTTCCACTTCTTTTCCTAGTGGATGGAGTAGGTTTGGATTTATATTTATTAGACTTACTCTGAGTCTGTTTAGGTTTGACTGAAATATCAGCATTAGTTGGCTTAGACTCAGGTTTAATTTTGTCATGAGTCTTTAACCTGTTAACTGTGATCCTCAACCCCTCGAAAATTTGATCGAGAGTAAGAAACTCAGTATTATAGTATTATAATGTGAGCAGAGCTCTGTCAAGACATTTCGAGGTAATTTCCTCTGTAATAATAGCTTGATAGACCATTCAGAAGCAGGTATATTAACTTTAGTACCTAAGGCCTTTACTAGAGACTCTACTTCTAGTCTGAAGCTTTGAAGTGACTCTGGTCTACTGTTTGGTGCATTCAGATCTAGCAATTGATAATAGAGGGTAGCTATACTTAACTCTTGGTTGCAATAGTTCAACTTCAGGAGTTTTAGAGCTTCCTCATAATTACTCTCATTAAGAGTAAGGTTATGTATGACCTTTTTAGCCTCTCCTGTGAGAAGACTAAGTAGGTATGAAAATTTAGAAACCCTGTCTAGAGACTGTTTCTTATGGATGTGAACTTCAAAGGAAGTCCAAAAATTGTCCCAATTTTCTGTATCTAATCCTGAAAATGTAGGCAAGTCTAGAGTAGGTAAACGAACCTCGGGTAAGTGATTATTGAAGTGAGACCCAGTGTTACTGGTATTGGATCCAGATTGTTTGGCTAATTTAGATTTGCCTGATAATTTTATCGTGAGTCTCTTCTTCATATTGGGAGATGTCGTCTACAGTTTGACTTGCTTCATCAGGATCAGTTTTTACAGTATTTAGCAGATCAAGGTAAGATTGACCTGCAGATCTGACTTGATCAAATTTCAGATCAGCCAATCTAACTGATGTCTCTAAGTGATAAGAGTCAATGGGATTATCTTTAGTTAAGCCCTCAGCCTTATTAATTAATCTGGTCAAGTGACCTTTAAGGCCAATGTAGGTTCTCCTCAATTGCTCAGGAGTAGCCATGTTGGGCTTAGGTTCAAACTTCACAGTGTTAGCATATGTATTACTAATGAAGCTTGGGTACTTGTTCATTAGTGAACAGGTAACATTAATTGTAGCCTAATTTAAGGTGACTACTTTATATTTTACCTCACTTGAGGTTGAATGTACCTACCTACCTAACAACAAATAGCTAGATATTTTGTGCACTGTCTGAACTTCACCATTAGTTCTCGTCCGGTTAGCTCATCCATATCACCATCAGAGTTAATGGAGATAATCCAGCAATACACAAAATAGATACACAAAATGCATACAAGAAAAATATTATGGAGACACTCCAATCAGAGTTATCTCAAAATTAATCCCACCCTGTAGAGGGTCAGCACAAATAATATAATACATACTACACTGACTAGCTTAGGTCTAGTCGTAATAATTCCTAACTAAGAACTAAAGTTATTTAGTCTGGGCTTGTACCAAATTCAGCACAATCTCAGCCTAAATTCTACCTAATAACATGGGTAAAGATTATTGTGGTGCAGTAAGGTGAATATAGTTGTGCTGTATTTTTGTTTTTTTTTGTTTTATAAGAGTGCTCTTGCACACACAGGTGAAACAATTATGTACAGTTAAGTTTGGCTTGTTAGCCACAGCCGTTTGTGATGGTTGATGGTGTTAATTAACTTGTCAACCACATGCAACCTAGATTCCCGTGACAAGTGTACACCATCTCTGGTCAGGTTCTGTCTGTAAGGTCTGGCTGTAAATTGGATATATGTGGCATCCAATCTCACTCGTTTTTTCAGCCTGAAATTTATGTACTTAGCAGCTCTCAGGTAGTATTCTGGGGTTACTCCCCAACGATTATCTTGTCTTGGTTGGCGAGGTTCCACTAATGTGAATACTACTGATTCACTGATGAGCTTGAAAGAAGAAATTATGGCTTTGAGGTGTTTGATCACCTCGGCTGGATGACGAGTGGGGTGGATGTCATTACCACCTAAGTATATAATGGTTAGATGGTGAGGCCACTCTAATGCAGGTGTTAGGGTGGGGTTATTGTAAAAGTTATGAGCTGTTGCTCCTGGTGACCTAAAGATTCTCACCTCGGTGTGAGGTATAGGTCTAAGTGTTGTGGGTAATTGGCTATGACCCACTAAAGCTACCTTATACATGAGGTGAAAGTAGCAATATGTTAGTGTGATCTAGGCTAACTGATGTGTTACACTGTTAGTTGACACAATTAATTAAATAGTTAGTCTAGCTTCTATCACACAAGGATTAGTTATTAATGGTTAATATTTTAATTATAAATTTAATGCCTATCCGGTTCGATAAGGACCATAATGTGGGATATTTGGGGCTTGAGTCTGATTATTTAAATATTAATGTAGTAAATTAAATTACGAAGGACCACCCGCTTTTATAGTAAAGAGGGAAACTGAGAATTTCTGATCATTGGATAATTCCTAGATGAACCAGTAACTATGGATAAAATTCTAGAGAATATGATCATAGAAATAATTAATGGGCTGTATAATTAAATGAATCAAACCCTCAAACACCTACATTGGGGGGTTATTACTTGAGGTAAGTACGTCCAGGAATTAGTGTGGTTCGTTCACTAATTCAATTAATAATAATCTAATCCTATAAATTATAGTGAAACTGATATCATTACCATGAATGGGAACATAGATTATAAGTATAGTAATGAGAGTTACAGTAAACACATGTTAATCCTGAGGAATTCTGCATATAAAGAATTGCAATAGATTCATGAATGAATATAAAAATCTTAGCTTAATGATGATTCCTTTAGACAAGCCACGGCGTTTCCTCTAGTTCTCTGGACTCGGTTGGCTGACGAATGGGACGGATTAACATTGGAGAAGGCGGCAGGGAGAATTCTTCTCACGTGCTGCAAGACAAATATTTACAGTAGCAACTAATTTAACTACTGAATCTCTATATTCAAGAAATTGAGAGTTACAGGTGACAAAATTTAATCACCTGTTATTAGATGTTATCGTGCGTCATAATGGTCAATCACCCAGTTACTACAAAACTCTTTACCAGATGCATCACATAAAGGGAATATACTTAGATGAAAGGGCACTGTATAAGTTTTAAGATTGCCGTAATTCGCGTCCCCAGGCTCCAGCTAAGCCTATCCTGGATAGTGGCGCGCTTCACTGGCTGGTCACGTGTCGTCAAGAACCAGGTTAAAAGGTTCCTTATCTGACACCAGCACCAGTTGAAGATATTATCTGCAAGGTTATTCACGCCTCACAGTGGCGACTTTCATCTGAGGATGGATAACGTCTGCCCTAGTGGCTGGGCAATGGCGTCTCCTTGTGAGTACGGTATGCGCAGGTCTGCCTCAGAGGGGCTCTCCACGTGTACTGAGTTGGTCCTCCTCAACGCACGCCGTGTCCCGCGTTCATAAAACAAATTATGTCACGAACATTAATATTTCTCGCATTTACGCTTGAAACGTTGAAGACTGGACGGGTTTATTATTTAGAGGAGGAAATTGTTATTATTTACCAATTTAAGAATAGTAAATATATAAGGGAGAGGAATTAATGTCTCCCCATGGCATTCACTGGTGACGTTAACTTTTATTACGAGATAATCGCTATGACTCCAACGCTCTATTCGGCTTTTAGTTGGAGGTCAATTCATCTGCAATTAGTTATCATACAGAATGCCTTAGTTATAGAGAATCAAATTTAATTCTCACATACATTGGATATAATGTGTTTATTGTAAGGAGATCTGACGCAATACTGGCGTCAGGTAACGTGAGAATTCTAGCCTTCTGCACAGATGAAATTATTAGTGCATGAGAATTCTACGTGTTGTTAATTTTACTTACTACAATAATTAGTAAAGTTAGTAATAAGTAATGAGAATACAACAGTGGTGTATTCGGTGTTGGAAATATCCAACAGATAGAGCCCAGTAGGCTCAGTAACCTGTACACCAGTTGATTAACAGTTGAGAGGCGGGACCAAAGAGCCAGAGATGAACCCCCGCAAGCACATATAGGTGAGTACACACACGCGCGCGCGGGAGAGAGCACTCATGGTAGGAAACTTGTCACACACACACACTTACAGGCCTTCCCCTCACACACAGGTCTACCCCCACACACTTATAATTCTCTCGCACACACACTTAAAGGACTTTCCCACACACTTACAGGTCTCCTCCACACACACTTACAGGTCTCCTCCACACACACTTACAGGACTCTCCCACACACACACACTTACAGGTCTCTCCCACACACACTTAAAGGTCTCCGCCACACACTTATAGGTCTCCCCTCCACACACACTTACAGGTCTCTCCCACACACACTTACAGATATCCCTCACACACTTATAGGTCTCCCCCCCACACACACTTACAGGTCTCTCCCACACACACTTACAGGACTTCCACACACACTTACAGGTATCCCTCACACACACTTACAGGTATCCCCCACACACACTTACAGGTCACCCCCACACACACACTTACAGGTCTTCCCCACACACACTTACAGGTCTCCCCCACATACACACACTTACGTATCTTTCCCACACACACTTACAGGTCCCCCACAAACACTTACAGGTCTCCCACACACACACTTACAGGTCTCTCCCACACACTTAAAGCTCTCTCTCACACACACTTACAGATCTCCCCCACACACTTACAGGTCACCCCAAAACACACTTACAGGTCACCCCAAAACACACTTACAGGTCTCCCCCCACACACACTTACAGGTCCCCCCCCACACTCTTACAGGTCACCCCAACACACACACTTACAGGTCTTCCACACACACACTTACAGGTCTCCCCCACATACACACACTTAAAGGTCTCCCCCACATACACACACTTACGAGTCTTTCCCCCACACACTTACAGGTGTCTCCCACACACCCTTACAGGACTCCCACACACACTTACAGGTATCCCCCACACACACTTACAGGTCACCCGCACACACACTTACAGGTCTCCTCCACACACACTTACAGGTCTCCTCCACACACACTTACAGGACTCTCCCACACACACACACTTACAGGTCTCTCCCACACACACTTAAAGGTCTCCGCCACACACTTATAGGTCTCCCCTCCACACACACTTACAGGTCTCTCCCACACACACTTACAGATATCCCTCACACACTTATAGGTCTCCCCCCCACACACACTTACAGGTCTCTCCCACACACACTTACAGGACTTCCACACACACTTACAGGTATCCCTCACACACACTTACAGGTATCCCCCACACACACTTACAGGTCACCCCCACACACACACTTACAGGTCTTCCCCACACACACTTACAGGTCTCCCCCACATACACACACTTACGTATCTTTCCCACACACACTTACAGGTCCCCCACAAACACTTACAGGTCTCCCACACACACACTTACAGGTCTCTCCCACACACTTAAAGCTCTCTCTCACACACACTTACAGATCTCCCCCACACACTTACAGGTCACCCCAAAACACACTTACAGGTCACCCCAAAACACACTTACAGGTCTCCCCCCACACACACTTACAGGTCCCCCCCCACACTCTTACAGGTCACCCCAACACACACACTTACAGGTCTTCCACACACACACTTACAGGTCTCCCCCACATACACACACTTAAAGGTCTCCCCCACATACACACACTTACGAGTCTTTCCCCCACACACTTACAGGTGTCTCCCACACACCCTTACAGGACTCCCACACACACTTACAGGTATCCCCCACACACACTTACAGGTCACCCGCACACACACTTACAGGTCTTCCCCCACACAAACTTACAGGTCTACCCCACATACACACACTTACGTGTCTTTCCCCCACACACTTACAGGTGTCTCGCGCACACACTTACAGACCTCCCACACACACACTTACAGGTCTCCCCCCACACACACTAACAGGTCCCCCCACACACTTACAGGTCACCCCCACACACACACTTACAGGTCTTCCACACACACACTTACAGGTCTCACCCACATGCACACACTTGCGTGTCTTTCCCACACACACTTACAGGTCTCCCATAAACATTTACAGGTCTCCCACACACCCACTTGCAGGCCTCCCACACACAGAGGTCTCCTACACACACTTACAGGTCTCCCCCACACACACTTACAGGTCTCTCCCACACATACGTACAGGACTCCCACACACACTTACAGGTGTCCCCCACACACACTTACAGGTCACCCCCACACACACTTACAGGTCTTCCCCACACACACTTACAGGTCTCCCCCATATACACACACTTACGTGTCTTTCCCACACACACTTACAGGTCTCCCATAAACACTTACAGGTCTCCCACACACACACTTACAGGTCTCCTACACACACAGGTCTCCCACACACACTTACAGGTCTCTCACACACACACTTACAGGTCTCCCACACACACAGGTCTCCCACACACACTTACAGGACTTTCACACACACTTAAAGGTATCCCCCCACACACACTTACAGGTCACCCCACACACACTTACAGGTCTTCCCTCACACACACTTACAGGTCTACCCCACATACACTTACGTGTCTTTCCCCCACACACTTACAGGTGTCTCGCGCACACACTTACAGACCTCCCCCACACACTTACAGGTTTCCACCCAAATACACTTACAGGTCTCCTCCACATAATTACAGGTCTCTCCCACACACACTTACAGGTCACCCCCACACACACACTTACAGGTCTTCCACACACACACTTACAGGTCTCCCCCACATGCACACACTTGCGTGTCTTTCCCACACACACTTACAGGTCTCCTACAAACACTTACAGGTCTCCCACACACACACTTACAGGCCTCCCACACACACACAGGTCTCCTACACACACTTACAGGTCTCCACCACACACACTTACAGGTCTCTCCCACACATACGTACAGGACTCCCATACACACTTACAGGTATCCCCTACACACACTTATAGGTCACCCCCACACACACTTACAGGTCTCCCACAAACACTTACAGGTCTCCCACACACACACTTACAGGTCTCCTTCACACACAGGTCTCCAACACACACTTACAAGTCTCTCCCACACACACGTACAGGTCTCCCACACACACAGGTCTCCTACACACACTTACAGGTCTCTCCCACACACACTTACAGGTCTCCCACACACACACATACAGGTCCCCCCCCACACACTTATAGGTCTCTCCCAAACGTACTTACAGGTCTCCAACACACACTTACAGGTCACTCCCCACACACTTACATGTCTCCCACAAACACTTACAGGTCTCTCCCTCACACACTTACAGGTCTTTCCCACACACACTTACAGGTCTCCCCCACATACACACACTTACGTATCTTTCCAAC
This sequence comes from Procambarus clarkii, assembly GCF_040958095.1. Lineage (NCBI taxonomy): Eukaryota > Metazoa > Arthropoda > Malacostraca > Decapoda > Cambaridae > Procambarus > Procambarus clarkii. The sequence continues at coordinate 1,420,977 of NC_091168.1, forward strand.
ACACAATTACAGGTCCCCCACAAACACTTACAGGTCTCCCTCACGCACACTTACAGGTCTCTCCCACACACACTTACAGGTCTCCCAAACACACTTACAGGTCTCTCCTCACACACTTACAGGTCTCCCACAAACACTTACAGGACTCTCCCACACACACTTACAGGTCTCCCACAAACGTTTAGAGGTACCCCCCTCACACACTTACAGGTCTCCCACAAACACTTACAGGTCTCCCCCTCACACTTACAGGTCTCCCACACACATATACAGGTCTCCCACACACACTTACAGGTCTCCCACACACTTACAGGTCTCACACACACTTACAGGTCTCTCCCAAACACACTTACAGGTCTCTCCCACACACACTTACAGGTCTCTCCCCAACACACTTACAGGTCTCCCCCACACACACTTACAGGTTTCCCCCTCATACTTACAGGTCTCTCCCACACACTTAAAGGTCTCTCTCACACACACTTACAGGTCTCCCCCAAAGACACTTACAGGTCTCTCCCACACACTTACAGGTCTTCCCCTCACACATTTACAGGTCACTCCCACACACACACAACGGTCTCCCCCACACACTTACAGGTCTCCCCCCACACACACACTTAAAGGTCTCCCCAACACACACTCACAGGTCTCCCCCTCACACACTTACAGGTCTCACCCACACACACTTACAGGTCTCCCCCTCACACACTTACAGGTCTCCCCCACACACACTTACAGGTCTCTCCCACACACACTTACAGGTCTCCCCCTCACACACTTACAGGTCCCCCACACACACGTGCAGGTCTCTTCCACACTCACACCTACATATCTCTTCCACACACACTTACAAGTCCCCTACACACACTTACAGGTCCCCCGCAAACACTGAAAGGTCTCTCCCACACACACTGACAGGTCTCCTCCAAACACACTTACAGGTCACCCCACACACTTACATATCTCCCAAACACTCTTACAGATCTCTCCCACACACTTACACGTCTTCCCCTCACACACTTACAGGTCTCTCCAACACACACACACACAGGTCTCCCCCACACACTTACAGGTCTCCCCACACACACACACTTAATGGTCTCCCCAACACACACTTACAGATCTCCCCCTCACACACTTACAGGTCTCCCCCACACACACTTACAGGCCTCTCCCACACACACACTTAGAGGTCTCCCCCTCACACACTTACAGGTCCCCCCCACACACGTACAGGTCTCTCCCACACACACACCTACATATCTCTTCCACACACACTTACAAGTCCCCCACACACACTTACAGGTCCCCCGCAAACACTTAAAGGTCTCTCCCACACACACTGACAGGTCTCCTCCAAACACACTTACAGGTCACCCCACACACACTTACATATCTCCCAAACACACTTACAGGTCTCTCCCACACACACTTACAGGTCTCCCACACACAATTACAGGTCTCTCCCTCACACACTTACAGGTCTCACACACACTTACAGGTCTCCTACACACACTTACAGGTCTCCCACACACACACAGGTCTCTCCCACACACACACTTACAGGTCTCACACACACACGTACAGGTCTCCCACACCCACTTACAGGACTCTCCCCCACACATTTACAGGTGTCACACACATTTACGTGTCTCCTCCAAACACACTTACAGGTCTCCCACAAACACACTTACAGGTCTCTCCCACACACACTTACAGGTCTCTCCCCCCCATACACTTGCAAGTCTACCCCACACACACTTACAGGTCTCCCCCACACACACTTACAGCTTTCTCCCACACACACTTAAAGGTCTCCCCCAAACACACTTACAGGTCTCCCCCACACACTTACAGGTGTCTCCCACACACACTTACAGACCTCCCTCATACACTTACAGGTCTCCACCCAAATACATTTATAGGTCTCCTCAACACAATTACAGGTCTCTCCCACACACACTTACAGGTCTCCTCCCAAACACACTTACAGGTCCCCCACACACACTTACAGGTCACCCCCACACACACACTTACAGGTCTTCCACACACACACTTAAAGGTCTCCCCCACATACACACACTTACAGGTCTCCCCCACATACACACACTTACAGGTCTCCCCCAGATACACACACTTACGTGTCTTTGCCCCACACACTTACAGGTGTCTCCCACACACACTTACAGGTCTCCCCCACACACACTTACAGGTCTCCCTCACATACACACACTTACGTGTCTTTGCCCCACACACTTACAGGACTCCCACACACACTTACAGGTCTCCCCCACACACACTTACAGATCTTCCCCCACACACACTTACAGGTCTACCCCACATACACACACTTACGTGTCTTTCCACCACACACTTACAGGTCTACCCCACATGCACACACTTACGTGTCTTTCCCCCACACACTTACAGGTGTCTCGCGCACACACTTACAGACCTCCCCCACACACTTACAGGTCTCCACCCAAATACACTTACAGGTCTTTTCCACACAATTACAGGTCTCTCCCAAACACACTTACAGGTCTAACCCCACACACTCACTTACAGGTCTTCCACACACACACTTACAGGTCTCCCCCACATGCACACACTTACGTGTCTTTCCCACACACACTTACAGGTCTCCTACAAATACTTACAGGTCTTCCAAACACACACTTACAGGCTTCCCACACACACAGGTCTCCTATACACACTTACAGGTCTCCCCCACACACACTTACAGATCTCTCCCACACATACTTACAGGACTCCCACACACACACTTACAGGTATCCCCCACACACACTTACAGGTCACCCCCACACACACTTACAGGTCTTCAACACATACACTTACAGGTCTCCTACACACACAGGTCTCCCACACACACTTACAGGTCTCTCCCTCACACACTTACAGGTCTCCCACACACACTTATAGGTCTCCCCCACTTACTTACAGGTCTCCCCCACACACACTTACAGGTCTCTCCCTCACACACTTACATGTCTCCCCCATACACTTACAGGTCTCCCCCACTTACTTACAGGTCTCCCCCACACACACTTACTGGTGTCTCTCACACATACTTACAGGTCTCCCATACACACTTACCGGTCTCCCACACACACTTATAGATCCCTCCACACACACTTACAGGTCTCCCCCACACACACTTACAGGTCTCTGCCACACACACACTTACAGGTCTCCCCTACACACACTTATAGGTCTCCTTTCACACACTTACAGGTCTCCCACACACACTTATAGGTCTCTCCCACACATACTTGCAGGTCTCCCACACACACTTACAGGTCTCCCACACACACTTACAGGTCTCCCCCACCCACACTTATAGGTCTCTCCCCCCAAACACTTACAGATCTCCTCCCACACACACTTAAAGGTGTCCTCCATACACATTAACAGGTCCCCCCCACACACTTACAGGCCTCTCACACACACACCTACAGATCTCTTCCACACACACTTACAGCTCCCCCTTCACACACTTACAGGTCTCTCCCACACTCACTGACAGGTCTTCCCCAAACACACATACAGCTCTCCCCCAACACACTTACAGGTCTCCCACACACACACAGGTCTCTCCCACACACACTTACAGACCTGCCCAACACACACACTTACAGGTCTCACACACACTTACAGGTCTCTCCCACACACACTTACAGGTCTCCCATACACACTTTCAGGTCTCACACACACTTACAGGTCTCTCCAAACACATTTACAGGTCTCTACCAAACACACTTACAGGTCTCTCCCCCACACACTTACAGGTCTCCCCCACACACACTTACAGGTCTCCCCCACACACACCTACAGGTCTCCCCCACACACACTTACAGGATTCTCCCACACACACTTACAGGTCTCCCCCAAACACACTTACAGTTCTCCCCCCACACACTTACAGGTCTCTCCCACACACACTTACAGACCTCCCCCACACACTTACATATCTCCCCCAAACACACTTACATGTCTCCCCCAAACACACTTACAGGTCTCATCCACACAATTACATATCTCCCATACACACACTTACAGGTCTAAACCACACGCACTTACAGGTCTCCCCCCCCACACACTTACAGGTCTCTCCCGCACACACTTACAGGTCTCCCCCATACACTTACAGGTCTCCCCCCCACACACTTACAGGTCTCTCCCACACACACTTTCAGGTCTCCCCCTCACACTAACAGGTCTCCGCCAAACACACTTACAGGTCTCTCCCATACACACTTGCAGGTCCACCTCACATACTTACAGGTCTCTCTAACACACACTTACAGGTCTCTCTAACACACACTTACAGGTCCCCCCCCCACACACTTACAGGTCTCTCCCACATACACTTACAGGTCTCCCCAAAACAAAGTTACAGGTCTCCCCCCACACACTTACGCGTCCCCCTCATACATTTAAAGGTCTCTCACATACACTTACAGGTCTCCCCCACACACTTACAGGTCTCCCTCACACAAACTTACTGGTCTCTCCCATACATACTTACAGGTCTCCCACAGACACACACAAGTCTCCCACACACACTTATAGGTCTCCCACACAAACACTTACAGGTCTTCCCAACACACACTTACAGGTCTCCCCCCGCAACACACCTACAGGCCTCCCACACACACTTATAGGTCTCCCACACAAACACTAGCTGGTCCCCCAAACACACACTTACAGGTCTCCCCCAAACACACACTTACAGGTCTGCCACACACACACTTACAGGTCTCCCACACACTCTTACAGGTCTCTCCCACACACACTTACAGGTCTCCTACACACACTTACAGGTCTCCCACACACACACACTTACAGGTCTCTTCAACACACACTTACAGGTCTCCCACACACACACAGGTCTCCCACACACACACTTACAGGTCTCCCACACACAGTTACAGGTATCCCCCACACACACTTACAGGTCTCCCCCACACATTTACAGGTCTCTCCCACACACTTACAGATCTCTCCCACACACACTTACAGGTCTCCCCAACACACACCTACAGGTCTCTCCCACACACACTTTCAGGTCTCTCCCACATACACTCACAGGAATCCCCAACACACACTTTCAGGTCTCCCCCACACACACTTACAGGTCTCCCTCACACACACCTACAGGTCTCACCCACAAATTTCTACAGGTTTCACCCACAAACACCTAGAGTTCTCTCCCACACACACTTTCAGTTCTCCCCCACACACTTATAGGTCTCCCACACACACTTACAGATCTCCCACACACAGTTACAGGTCTTTCACACACACTTACAGGTCTCCCCACACCCTTAAAGGTCTCTCCCACACACACTTACTGGTGTCTTTCACACATACTTACAGGTCTCCCACACACACTTACCGGTCTCCCACACACTCTTATAGATCTCTCCCACACACACTTACAGGTCTCCCCCACACACACTTACAGGTCTCCCCCAAACGCACACTTACAGGTCTCCCCCACACACACTTATAGGTCTTCTCTCACACACTTACAGGTCTCCCACACACACTTATAGGTCTCCCCCAAACACACTTACAGGTCTCCCCCAAACACACACTAACAGGTTTCAAGCACACACTTACAGGTCTACCACACACACCTACAGGTCTCTCCCACACACACTTACAGGTCTCCCACACACACTTAGAGGTCTCTCCGACACACACTTACAGGTCTCCCACACACACACTTAGAGATCTCCCCTACACACTTACAGGTCTCCCACACACACTTACAGGTCTCCCCCACACACACACTTACAGGTCCCCCCACATACACATACAGGTCTCCCTAACACACACACCTACAGGTCTCTCCCACACACACTTTCAGGTCTTCCCCACACACACTTTCAGGTCTCTCTCACACACACTTACAGGTCACTCCCACACACACTTTCATTTCCCCCCCCCCACACTTACAGGTCTCCCACGCAGACTTACAGGTCTCCCACACACACTTACAGGTCTCCCACACACGCTCAGTTGTCTCCCACACACACTTACAGGTCTTCCACACACACTTACACGTCTCCCCCACACATTTACATGTCTCTCCCACACACTTACAGATCTCTCCCACACACAATTTAGATCTCCCTAACACACACCTACAGGTCTCCCCCACACACACTTTCAGGTCACTCCCACATACACTTACAGGTATCCCCAACACACAACTACAGATCTCTTCCACACACACTTTCAGGTCTCACCAACAAATTTCTACAGGTTTCTCCCACAAACACTTTCAGGTCACTCCCACACACACTTTCAGTTCTCCCCCCACACACTTACAGATCTCCCACACACAGTTACAGGTCTTTCACACACACTTACAGGTCTCCCACACCCTTTCAGGTCTCCCACACACCCTTACAGGTCTCTCCCACACACACTTTCAGTTCTCCCACCACACACTTACAGGTCTTCCACTCATCCTTACATGTCTCCCCCACACACTTACAGGTCTCCCCCACTTACTTACAGGTCTCCCCCACACACACTTACTGGTGTCTCTCACACATACTTACAGGTCTCCCACACACACTTACGGGTCTCCCACACACACTTATAGATCTCTCCCACAAACACTTACAGGTCTCCCCACACACACTTACAGGTCTCCTCCACACACACACTTACAGGTCTCCCCCCCCACACACTTATAGGTCTCCTCTCACACACTTACAGGTCTCCCACACACACTTATAGGTCTCTTCCACACATACCTACAGGTCTCCCACACACACTTACAGGTCTCCCACACACACCTTCAAGTTTCCCCAACACACACTTACAGGTCTCCCCCACCCACACTTATAGGTCTTTCCCCCCACACACTTACAGGTCTTCAACACACACTTACAGGTTTCCCACACACACTTACAGGTCTTCCCTCCACACACTTACAGGTCTCCCCACACACTTACAGGTCTCTCCCCCCACACACTTACAGGTCTCCCCCACACACACTTACAGGTCTCCCACACACACTTACAGGTATCCCCCACACACACTTACTGGTCTCCCACACACACTTACAGGTATCCCCCACACACACTCACAGGTCTCCCACACACACTTACAGGGCTCCCACACACATTTTCAGGTCTCCCACGCTTACTTACATGTCTCTCCGCCACACACTTACAGGTCTCCCCACACACACACTTATAGGTCTTTAACACACACAGGTCTTCAACACACACCTACAGGTCTCCCACACACACTTACAGGTCTCCCACACACACTTACCGGTCTCCCACACTCACTTATAGATCTCTCCCACACACACTTACAGGTCTCCCCCACACACACGTACAGGTCTCCCCAACACACACACTCACAGGTCTCCCTCACATACACTTATAGGTCTCATCTCACACACTTACAGGTCTCCCACACACACTTATAAGTCTCCCACACACACACTTACAGGTCTCCCACACACACTTACAGGTCTCCCCAACACTCATTTACAGATCCCCCAAACACACTTACAGGTCTCCCCCAAACACACACTTACAGGTTTCCCACACACATTTACAGGTCTCCCACACACACTTACAAGTCTCTCCCACACACACTTAAAGGTCTCCCACACACACATTTACAGGTCTCTCCGACACACACTTATAGGTCTCTCCGATACACACTTACAGGTCTCCCACACACACATTTACAGGTCTCCCCCACACACTTACAGGTCTCCCACACACACTTACAGGTCTCCACCAAACACTCACTTACAGGTCTCCCCCACACACTTACAGGTCTCCCACACACACACTTACAGGTCCCCCCACATACACATACAGGTCTCCCTAACACTCACACTTACAAGTCTCTCCCACACACATTTCAGGTTTTCCCCACACACACTTTCAGGTCTCTCCCACACACACTTACAGGTCACTCCCACACACACTTTCAGTTTCCCACCCCACACTTACAGGTCTCCCACACACATTTACAGGTCTCCCACACACACTTACAGGTCTCCAACACACGCTTAGTAGTCTCCCACACACACTTTCAGTTCTCCCACCACACACTTACAGGTCTCCCCTCACACACACTTACAGGTCTTCCTCACATCCTTACATGTCTCCCCCATACACTTACAGGTCTCCCCCACACACACTTACTGGTGTCTCTCACACATACTTACAGGTCTCCCACACACATTTACGGGTCTCCCACACACACTTATAGATCTCTCCCACACACACTTACAGGTCTCCCTCACACACACTTACAGGTCTTCCCTCCACACACTTACAGGTCTCCCCACACACTTACAGGTCTCCCCCCACACACACTTACAGGTCTCCCCCACACACACTTACAGGTCTCCCACACACACTTACAGGTATCCCCCACACACACTTACAGGTCTCCCCCACATACACTCAGAGGTCTCCCACACACACTTACAGGTCTCTCCGACACACACTTACAGGTCTCCCACACACACACTTACAGGTCTCCCCTACACACTTACAGGTCTCCCACACACATTTACAGGTCTCCACCAAACACTCACTTACAAGTCTCCCCCACACACTTACAAGTCTACCCCACTCACTTACAGGTCTCCCCCCCACACACACACTTACAGGTCCCCCCACATACACATACAGGTCTGCCTAACATACACACTTACAGGTCTCTCCCACACACACTTTCAGGTCTTCCCCACACACACTTTCAGGTCTCTCTCACACACACTTACAGGTCACTCCCACACACACTTTCAGTTTCTCCCCCCCACACTTACAGGTCTCTTATACACACTTACAGATCTCTCCCACACACAATTTAGATCTCCCCAACACACACCTACAGGTCTCCCCCACACACACTTTCAGGTCTCTCCCCACACACTTACAGGTCTCCCCCCACACACACTTACAGGTCTCCCCCACACACACTTACAGGTCTCCCACACACACTTACAGGTATCCCCCACACACACTTACAGGTCTCCCCCACATACACTCAGAGGTCTCCCACACACACTTACAGGTCTCTCCGACACACACTTACAGGTCTCCCACACACACACTTACAGGTCTCCCCTACACACTTACAGGTCTCCCACACACATTTACAGGTCTCCACCAAACACTCACTTACAAGTCTCCCCCACACACTTACAAGTCTACCCCACTCACTTACAGGTCTCCCCCCCACACACACACTTACAGGTCCCCCCACATACACATACAGGTCTGCCTAACATACACACTTACAGGTCTCTCCCACACACACTTTCAGGTCTTCCCCACACACACTTTCAGGTCTCTCTCACACACACTTACAGGTCACTCCCACACACACTTACAGGTCTCCCCCACACATTTACAGGTCTCTTATACACACTTACAGATCTCTCCCACACACAATTTAGATCTCCCCAACACACACCTACAGGTCTCCCCCACACACACTTTCAGGTCTCTCCCACATACACTTACAGGTATCCCCAACACACACTTTCAGGTCTCCCCCACACACACTTACAGGTCTCCCCCACACACATCTACAGGTCTCACCAACAAATTTCTACAGGTTTCTCCCACAAACACCTACAGTTCTCTCCCACACACACTTTCAGTTCTCCCCCCCACACACTTACAGGTCTCCCGCACACACTTTTAGGTCTCCCACACACTAACAGGTCTCCCACACACCCTTATAGGTCTCTCCCACACACACTTTCAGTTCTCCCACCACACACTTACAGGTCTCCCCTCACACACACTTACAGGTCTTCCTCATATCCTTACATGTCTCCCCCATACACTTACAGATCTCCCCCACACACACTTACTGGTGTCTCTCACACATACTTACAGGTCTCCCACACACACTTACGGGTCTCCCACACACACTTATAGATCTCTCCCACACACACTTACAGGTCTCCCTCACACACACTTACAGGTCTCCTCCACACACACACTTACAGGTCTCCCCCACACACACTTATAGCTCTCCTCTCACACACTTACAGGTCTCCAACACACACTTTTAGGTCTCTCCCACACATACAGGTCTCCCACACACACTTACAGGTCTCCCACACACACTTATAGGTCTTCCCTCCACACACTTACAGGTCTCCCCACACACTTACAGGTCTCTCCCCCCACACACTTACAGGTCTTCAACACACACTTACAGGTCTCCCACACACACTTACAGGTCTTCCCTCCACACACATACAGGTCTCCCCACACACTTACAGGTCTACCCCACACACACTTACAGGTCTCTCCCACACACACTTACAGGTATACCACACACACATACAGGTCACCCCGACACACACTTACAGGTCTCCCCCACACACACTTACAGGTGTCCCCCACACACACTCTCAGGTCTCCCACACACACTTACAGGTCTCCCAACACACTTACAGGTCTCCCCCACACACACTCTCAGGTCTCCCACACACACTTACAGGTATCCCCCCACACACTTACAGGTCTCCCCACACACACACTTACAGGTCTTTAACACACACTTACAGGTCGTCAACACGCACTTACAGGTCTCCCACACACACTTACAGGTCTTCCCTCCACACACTTACAGGTCTCCCCACACACTTACAGGTCTCCCCCACACACACTTACAGGTCTCCCCCACACACACTTACAGGTCTCCCACACACACTTACAGGTATCCCCCACACACACTTACAGGTCTCCCCCACATACACTTACAGGTCTCCCACACACACTTACAGGGCTCCCACACACACTTACAGGGCTCCCACACACATTTACAGTTCTAACACGCACACTTACATGTCTCCCCGCCACACACTTACAGGTCTCCCCACACACACACTTACAGGTCTTTAACACACACAGGTCTTCAACACACACCTACAGGTCTCCCACACACACTTACAGGTCTCCCACACACACTTACCGGTCTCCCACACTCACTTATTGATCTCTCCCACACACACTTCCAGGTCTCCCCCACACACACTTACAGGTCTCCCCAACACACACACTTATAGGTATCATCTCACACACCCACAGGTCTCCCACACACACTTATAGGTCTCCCACACACACACTAACACGTCTCCCACACACACTTACAGGTCTCCCTAACACTCATTTACAGATCCCCCAAACCACACTTACAGGTCTCCCCCAAACACACACTTACAGGTTTCCCACACACATTTACAGGTCTCCCACACACACTTACAGGTCTCTCCCACACACACTTACAGGTCTCCCACACACACTTACAGGTCTCTCCGACACACACTTATAGGTCTCTCCGACACACACTTACAGGTCTCCCACACACTCACTTACAGGTCTCCCCCACACACTTACAGGTCTCCCCCACACACACTTACAGGTCCTCCCACATACACATACAGGTCTCCCTAACACTCACACTTACAGGTCTCTCCCACACACATTTCAGGTCTTCCCCACACACACTTTCAGGTCTCTCCCACACATACTTACAGGTCACTCCCACACACACTTTCAGTTTCCCACCCCCACACTTACAGGTCTCCCACACACACTTACAGGTCTCCCACACACACTTACAGATCTCCCACACACGCTTAGTGGTCTCCCACACACACTTACAGGTCTTCCACACACACTAACAGGTCTCCCCCCACACCTTTACAGGTCTCTCCCACACACTTACAGATCTCTTCCACACACACTTAAAGATCTTCCCAACACACACCTACAGGTCTCCCCCACACACACTTTCAGGTCTCTCCCAAATACACTTACAGGTATCCCCAACACACACTTTCAGGTCTCTCCCACATACACTTGCAGGAATCCCCAACACACACTTTCAGGTCTCCCCCAAACACACTTACAGGTCTCCCCCACACACACCTACACGTCTTACCCACAAATTTCTACAGGTTTGTCCCACAAACACCTACAGTTCTCTCCCACACACACTTTCAGTTCTCCCCCACACACTTACAGGTCTCCTGCACACACTTATAGGTCTCCCACACACACTTACAGATCTCCCACAAACAGTTACAGGTCCTTCACACACACTTACAGGTCTCCCCACACCCTTACAGGTCTCCCACACACCCTTACAGGTCTCTCCCACACACACTTTCAGTTCTCCCACCACACACTTACAGGTCTCCCCTCACACACACACTTACAGGTCTTCCACATACACACTTACAGGTCTTCCACATACACACTTACAGGTCATCCACACATACTTACATGTCTCCCACATACACTTACAGGTCTCCCCCACTTACGTACAGGTCTCCCCCACACACACTTACTGGTGTCTTTCACACATACTTACAGGTCTCCCACACACACTTACCGGTCTCCCACACACTCTTATAGATCTCTCCCACACACACTTACAGGTCTCCCCCACACACACTTAGAGGTCTCCTCTCACACACTTACAGGTCTCCCACACACACTTATAGGTCTCCCACACACACACTAACAGGTCTCCCACACACACTTACACGTCTGCCTTACACACACACTTACAGGTCCCCCAAACACACTTACAGGTCTCCCCCAAACACACACTTACAGGTTTCAAACACACACTTACAGGTCTCCCACACACACTTACAGGTCTCTCCCACACACACTTACAGGTCTCCCACTCACACTTACAGGTCTCTCCGACACACACTTACAGGTCTCCCACACACACACTTACAGGTGTCCCCCACACACTTACAGGTCTCCCACACACACTTACAGGTCTCCACCAAACACTCACTTACAAGTCTCCCCCACACACTTACAGGTCTCCCCCACACACTTATAGGTCTCCCCCACACACACACACTTACAGGTCCCCCCACATACACATACAGGTCTCCCTAACACACACACTTACAGGTCTCTCCCACACACACTTTCAGGTCTTCCCCACACACACTTTCAGGTCTCTCTCACACACACTTACAGGTCACTCCCACACACACTTTCAGTTTCCCCCCCCCACACTTACAGGTCTTCCACACACACTTACAGGTCTCCCCCACACATTTACAGGTCTCTCACACACACTTACAGATCTCTCCCACACACAATTTAGATCTCCCCAACACACACCTACAGGTCTCCCCCACACACACTTTCAGGTCTCTCCCACATACACTTACAGGTATCCCCAACACACACTTTCAGGTCTCCCCCACACACACATACAGGTCTCCCCCACACACATCTACAGGTCTCACCAACAAATTTCAACAGGTTTCTCCCACAAACACCTACAGTTCTCTCCCACACACACTTTCAGTTCTCCCCCCCCCACACACTTACAGGTCTCCCGCACACACTTATAGGTCTCTCCCACACACACTTTCAGTTCTCCCACCACACACTTACAGGTCTCCCCTCACACACACTTACAGGTCTTCCTCACATCCTTACATGTCTCCCCCATACACTTACAGGTCTCCCCCACACACACTTACTGGTGTCTCTCACACATACTTACAGGTCTCCCCACACACACTTACAGGTCTCCCACACACACTTATAGGTCTCTGCCACACATACTTACAGGTCTCCCACACACACTTACAGGTCTCCCACACACACTTATAGGTCTTTCCTCCACACACTTACAGGTCTCCCCACACACTTACAGGTCTCTCCCCCCACACACTTACAGGTCTTCAACACACATTTACAGGTCTCCCACACACACTTACAGGTCTTCCCTCCACACACTTACAGGTCTCCCCACACACTTACAGGTCTCCCCCACACACTCTTACAGGTCTTTCCCACACACACTTACAGGTATACCACACACACTTACAGATCACTCCGACACACACTTACAGGTCTCCCCCACACACACTTACAGATCTCCCCCACACACTTACAGGTATCCTCCCACACACTTACAGGTCTCCCCCACACACACTCACAGGTCTCCTACACACACTTACAGGGCTCCAACGCACAATTACATGTCTCCCCCCCACACACTTACAGGTCTCCCCACACACACACTTACAGGTCTTTAACACACACTTACAGGTCGTCAACACACACTTACAGGTCTCCCACACACACTTACAGGTTTTCCCTCAACACACTTACAGGTCTCCCCACACACTTACAGGTCTCCCCCACACACACTTACAGGTCTCCCCCACACACACTTACAGGTCTCCCACACACACTTACAGGTATCCCCCACACACACTTACAGGTCTCCCCCACATACACTCACAGGTCTCCCACACACACTTACAGGTCTCTCCGACACACACTTACAGGTCTCCCACACACACACTTACAGGTCTCCCCCACACACTTACAGGTCTCCCACACACACACTTACAGGTCTCCAGCAAACACTCACTTACAATTCTCCCCCACACACACTTACAGGTCTCCCCCACACACTTTCAGGTCTCCCCCACACACTTACAGGTCTCCCCCCCACACACACTCTTACAGGTCCCCCCACATACACATAGAGGTCTCCCTAACACACACACTTACAGGTCTCTCCCACACACACTTTCAGGTCTTCCCCACACACACTTTCAGGTCTCTCTCACACACACTTACAGGTGACTCCCACACACACTTTCAGTTTCCCCCCCCACACTTACAGGTCTTCCACACACACTTACAGGTCTCCCCCACACATTTACAGGTCTCTCACACACACTTACAGATCTCTCCCACACACAATTTAGATCTCCCCAACACACACCTACAGGTCACCCCCACACACACTTTCAGGTCTCTCCCACATACACTTACAGGTATCCCCAACACACACTTTCAGGTCTCCCCAACACACACATACAGGTCTCCCCCACACACATCTACAAGTCTCACCAACAAATTTCTACAGGTTTCTCCCACAAACACCTACAGTTCTCTCCCACACACTTTCAGTTCTCCCCCTCACACACTTACAGGTCTCCCGCACACACTTATAGGTCTCCCACACACTTACAGGTCTCCCACACACCCTTATAGGTCTCTCCCACACACACTTTCAGTTCTCCCACCACACACTTACAGGTCTCCCCTCACACACACTTACAGGTCTTCCTCACATCCTTACATGTCTCCCCCATACACTTACAGGTCTCCCCCACACACACTTACTGTTGTCTCTCACACATACTTACAGGTCTCCCACACACACTTACGGGTCTCCCACACACACTTATAGATCTCTCCCACACACACTTACAGGTCTCCCTCACACACACTTACAGGTTTCCTCCACACACACACTTACAGGTCTCCCCCACACACACTTATAGGTCTCCTCTCACACACTTACAGGTCTCCCACACACACTTATAGGTCTCTCCCACACATACTTAGAGGTCTCCCACACACACTTACAGGTCTCCCACACACACTTATAGGTCTTCCCTCCACACACTTACAGGTCTCCCCACACACTTACAGGTCTTCAACACACACTTACAGGTCTCCCACACACACTTACAGGTCTTCCCTCCACACACTTACAGGTCTCCCCACACACTTACAGGTCTCCCCCACACACACTTACAGGTCTCTCCCACACACACTTACAGGTATACCACACACACTTACAGGTCTCCCCGACACACACTTACAGGTCTCCTCCACACACACTTACAGTTCTCCCCCACACACACTCTCAGGTCTCCCACACACACTTACAGGTATCCCCCACACACACTTACAGGTCTCCCCCACACACACTCACAGGTCTCCCACACACACTTACAGGGCTCCCACGCACACTTACATGTCTCCCCCCCACACACTTACAGGTCTCCCCACACACACACTTACAGGTCTTTAACACACACTTACAGGTCGTCAACACACACTTACAGGCCTCCCACACACACTTACAGGTCTTCCCTCCACACACTTACAGGTCTTCCCTCCACACACTTACAGGTCTCCCCACACACTTACAGGTCTCCCCCACACACACTTACAGGTCTCCCACACACACTTACTGGTATCCCCCACACACACTTACAGGTCTCCCCCACATACACTCACAGGTCTCCCACACACACTTACAGGGTTCCCACACACATTTACAGGTCTCCCGCACACACTTACAGGTTTCCCACACACACTTACAGGTCTCCCACGCACACTTACCGGTCTCCCCCACACACTTACAGTTCTTCAACACACATTTACAGGTCTTCAACACACACTTACAGGTCTCTCCCACACACACTTTCAGTTCTCTCCCCACACACTTACAGGTCTCCCACACATGCTTACATGTCTCTCTCACACACTTACAGGTCTCCTACACACACTGACAGGTCTCCCACACACACACTTACTGGTCTCCACACACACACTTACTGGTCTCCCACACACACTACAGGTCTTCCCTCTATACACCTACAGATCTCCCGTACACACACTTACAGGTCTCTCACACACACACTTACTGGTCTCCACACACACACTTACTGGTCTCCCACACACACTTACAGGTCTCCCACACACACACTTACAGGTCTCCCCCACACACATCTACAGGTCTCCCTTACATATACCTCTCTCCAACACACACAGTGTCTGTCTTCTCCAACACCTCCCCACCTCCTGTTCCAACCCAAGAAAACCAGCCTCCCAACACACCACCTAAGGCGTTTCTCGACGTACATATCCTCCCTATCAACATCCCACTCACAACCCACAGCATCACAATGTCCTAGCACCCGATCTTCCCCAACACAGTCCCTTCACACACTGCTTAACACCTTCCCACTCTCGCCACATCACTGTAACCATTGTATTTATACACCTTGGTCTTCACTGTAAATATCTTCACATGCTCTCCCTTTGTGTCCACTCAGACCTGCCTTGTCTCCCACACTTGCGCTCTCTCAGTCGTCCCACACAGTCACCCACTCCCAGTCTCCCGCCTGCACACCCCTCTCCCTCCCACACATCCCGCCCATCTCACTCCCACACATCCTGCCTATCTCACTCCCACATATCCTGCCCATCTCCCTCGCACACATCCTGCCCATCTCCCTCCCACACATCCCGCCCATCTCCTTCCCACACATCCTGCCCATCTACCTCCCACACATCCTGCCCATCTCCCTCCCCTTACATCCTGCACATCTACCTCCCACACATCCTGCCAATCTTCCTCCCCTCACATCCTGCACATCTACCTTCCACACATCCTGCCAATCTTCCTCCCCTCACATCCTGCACATCTACCTCCCACACATCCTGCCAATCTTCCTCCCCTCACATCCTGCACATCTACCTCCCACATATCCTGCCAATCTTCCTCTCCTCACATCCTGCACATCTACCTCCCACACATCCTGCCAATCTTCCTCTCCTCACATCCTGCACATCTACCTCCCACACATCCTGCCAATCTTCCTCCCACATATCATTCGCATCTGCCAACAATGTAATTCTCACCGTTTGCTGCTTTGAACATGGTAATCCTTTTAAGCCATGTCGTGAATCTTTAATTAATATACACTTTTTGAGGGAGAGAGTTATCAGGAGAACGTGCCAAGCTGTTACGACTATAAAGTACTTGGGAGATTAAGGATTTGTGATGGGACGGGAGCTGAATATAAAAGAGATTTGCTGTTATCACAGCAAATATGTAATGTTATAATAATTGGGAGGTAAGTTGATGCCTATCTATCCAACTCTTTAACAACAGGGATCATATTCGCCACTCTCCAGAGCCTTGGGTTAGATGGTCAGTTTGAGTGGTTTGAGGAACCACTGAACCACTAACTCTCCATTGAGGAACCACTGACCCGCTACTTCGCTCTACATTTTATATTTAGTTACTAACTTCTTTTTTTAGTAACTATTAATTTTCTGGTTGTTTTCAATACATCGATACTTTTAATCAAGTGTCTGTGTATTGATGTGTTCTTCTATAGTAAAGGCTGACATTAAATACTCGCTTAGAATATTACCCATTTCATCTTTCTTATATGTTAGCTGGTTTGAAACTTCAGGAAGAACACTCACTTCACAACTCTGCTCGCTTCTTCGGTTTAACATCATCTATACAGTCAGCAAATTAAAAATAAGCCAGGATAAGCACCTTTGAGACGGCACTGGGTAAGACCCTTCAGAAGCCGCCCTGAAGGCGTTCAACTCCCGGGCGAAGAATTCGTCTTTAAAGCCACCAACCACATCTGCAAATCAACAAAATAATCACAGAATGACAATCTGCTGCAGAAGAGACTCTAGCATAGATAAATAACTGAAAACTATTCTGATTATAAATTAAGTTGCACAAAAGGTGAACAAACGTGATGGCTCACCATTCTGTTCATTAAGTAGCATCCAAGATCTCATCCTGGTCTCATCTCAAGATAAACCATCTCATTGTATACTGACTTTTTCCCAAGTGTGAAGATAAATGTAAACATCCTGTGAGTTATCGACAAGTATGTTGTAACATAATGAGACAACCATGATCCTCCTGACTGTAAACCTGAGTGGTTTACAGTCAGAAGGTACAGATCAGGATCCACACCTGAGTAGTCTTCTATCAGAAGATCTGGATCTACACCTGGTAGTAAATGCGGATTAACATGTGATAGTTGGTCCAGGTCGAGGTCCGAGAGCAGCTGATGATCGAAGTCTAACAAGAGGTTAGGATTCCCAGCTAGGAGAAGGTCTTCATCTGCCGTAGAGCCTTCACTAGCCAGAAGCGGCGTCCTCGCCTCCCAGCACCACTCCACCATCACACACACGGAGAACACACTGAAACAAATATATACCAGTCCAGTAACATAATGGTGTCGTAAAACATACTTATCAAGGAGCTTCGAAAGTTTACTGTCGGTCACGAAGCTCTTTGAGTCGAAGCTGACAATGGCGTATAATTACACACATTTTATTAAAGTTATGTGGGAGTGAAACTTCTATAGTTGCTGACCCTATTCCTGCTACATATGCCTCCTGTTACGAACCCGGATCCAGCGTCCGAGCCCGGAGTAGTGACGACCGCGCCATCTGTGGGTCAGCTCCCGAAACCCCCTCCAAACGGACGACGACACCTGGTGAGGACGGCGTGTACTGGCCTCGAGGGCCAGTTTCCAGTCCTGTTCAGCGCTCAACACAACCGCTGCTGACCTCTGGTGAGGTGGTGCTCAGACACCAGTGCCATCTATGGAGTGGATAGGTGGGCGTTTGTGTCTGAGCCTGTAAGTGAGGTGCCTTAGTGTGTCCCAGTTATTGATGACGTGTCTGCTTACAGAGTCGACCTGGGACTGCTGTGATGGAAGTTGAGTCAGTCTACCCAAGGCAGCCGTCTCCATACCTTGTGCTTTGCTGCAGCAGCTGTGAAGTCGTCCCCCGGAAGAACACTGTGGTGTGTTACCCTGCCAGTGGAGTGGCAGTAGAAGGATTACCCGGGACCGACTGTTGGAGACGATCATCCACTGGGGTATTGAGGACAGGAGAGTGATTTGTGGTGTCACACGAGGCTCCTGTCTAGGGCGTTCCCCTTATATCGTTCGTGGAGTGGCCTGACCAGCCTTGCTGATCCGGAACCTGCCAGCAGACCAGCTGGACGTGTGGTTGACGGCCTCCACGGCGGTGCCCCCAGTGGACCTGTGTTTTGGCTGACCTGTGGCCAGGGTAGGCTCAACTTCTCAGAGGATTCGTTGTGAGGCCACGAAAGCACCGAGGACTCAGCACCGAGAGAGTTGAATCAGAGTCTTCAGGAGAAGACGATTGTGCGATCCTTCAGTACGAAGACGATTCCCTTGTATAGTGTTAATACCCCTCCCCCGTGTAATCTTTTTATATATTATTTATTGGTGGTGGGCAACATATTATATTAAGTTTTTGCCTTTATTTCCCTTCCCCTTTGAGTTTCTTGCGTCACGGATCACATCCCTTGAAAGCCACTACTGGCTTGGGGTCGGATACAACTTCCTCTAACAACATCAGAGTAAGAACCCCGTTGCGTCCCGAGAGGGCCGTAACACCTCCGGAGCCACATGTGACTACACAACCCCGGGTGGCTGCCCGCCCCAAGCTGCCTCCGGAGCCACATGTGACTACACAACCCCGGGTGGCTGCCCGCCCCAAGCTGTCTCCGGAGCCACATGTGACTACACAACCCCGGGTGGCTGCCCGCCCCAAGCTGCCTCCGGAGCCACATGTGACTACACAACCCCGGGTGGCTGCACGCCCCAAGCCACCTCCGGAGCCACATGTGACTACACAACCCCGGGTGGCTGCCCGCCCCAAGCTACCTCCGGAGCCACATGTGACTACACAATCCCGGGTGGCTGCCCGCCCCAAGCTGCCTCCGGAGCCACATGTGACTACACAACCCCGGGTGGCTGCACGCCCCAAGCTGCCTCCGGAGCCACATGTGACTACACAACCCCGGGTGGCTGCCCGCCCCAAGCCACCTCCGGAGCCACATGTGACTACACAACCCTGGGTGGCTGCCCGCCCCAAGCCACCTCCGGAGCCACATGTGACTACACAACCCTGGGTGGCTGCCCGCCCCAAGCCACCTCCGGAGCCACATGTGACTACACAACCCTGGGTGGCTGCCCGCTCCAAGCCACCTCCGGAGCCACATGTGACTACACAACCCTGGGTGGCTGCCCGCCCCAAGCCACCTCCGGAGCCACATGTGACTACACAACCCCGGGTGGCTGCCCGCCCCAAGCCACCTCCGGAGCCACATGTGACTACACAACCCTGGGTGGCTGCCCGCCCCAAGCCACCTCCGGAGCCACATGTGACTACACAACCCCGGGTGGCTGCACGCCCCAAGCCACCTCCGGAGCCACATGTGACTATAAAACCCAGCCTTTTGTATATAAAAGGCTGCCTGTATAAGCAACCCTATACAGACTTTTTGACTGACAATCTTTATGTATACTGGATTTTTCTATTCCATCTTCAACTTTGTCTTTTCCAATTTTGCTGATTTATTTTAAAAATTATTATTATTTTGAACTGATTTAAATATGTAAGTAAATACATTGAACTTTAATTAACAAAAAAAAACTTAAAATGTCATGAGTGTTTCATACATATTGTTGAGAGGCACCAACTAACTCACCTGAGGAGGAGGAGGACCGCCCCAGGTCGTCCGCGACGGACCCAAGGCCTCTCACAGGGTCTCATCAGGTAAAGACGGTCTTGCGCTGCAACGGAAAATGTTGTGTTGGAAATGCAATGTTGCTGTTTGTTCTCTCAGGGTGGGAGAGTTATTTGCTTGCAAAAACCGAGCTGTGTGAGAGGGAGCTTTTGGCCTGAAAACACTGAGCTGTGAGAGTAAGAGCTTTTTGGCTTGCAATCACTAAACTGTGAGAGTAAGAACTTTTGACCAGTGAACAGTGGGAGTAAGAGTTTTTGACCCGCAAACAGTGAGGTGTGAGAGTAAGAACTTTTGCCTTGCATTCATTGAACTGTGAGAGTAAGAGCTTTTGGCCTCCAAACACTGAGCTGTGAGAGTAAGAGCTTTTGGCCTCCAAACACTGAGCTGTGAGAGTAAGAGCTTTTGGCCTCCAAACACTGAGCTGTGAGAGTAAGAGCTTTGAGCCTGATAATACTGAACAGTGGAAGGGAAAGTTCTTGGCCTGCAGACACAGAGCTGTGGAATGGACAACTGATGGTCTGAGAACACTGAGCTGTGGGACGGAGGTGAGGTCCCGAGCAGGCCTGGTGATCTCACCGTAAGTCGTGTACAGTGTTTGTTACGTCTCAAGTGTATCTCAGGTCAGGTCAGACGCCCTGAAGTGATCAGCCACACGAGGACCAAGTGTGAAGCTGACAGGTCACCACTGATGGTGACCACCACCACTGATGGTGACCATCACCACTGATGGTGACCACCACCACTGATGGTGACCATCACCACTGATGGTGACCACCACCACTAATGGTGACCAGCACCACTGATGGTGACCACCACCACTAATGGTGATCTTCACCACTGATGGTGACCATCACCACTGATGGTGACCACCACCACTGATGGAGACCATCACCACTGATGGTGACCATCACCACTGATGGTGATCTTCACCACTGATGGTGACCATCACCACTGATGGTGACCATCACCACTGATGGTGACCATCACCACTGATGGTGACCACCACCACTGATGGTGATCTTCACCACTGATGGTGACCATCACCACTGATGGTGACCATCACCACTGATGGTGACCACCACCACTGATGGTGACCATCACCACTGATGGTGACCACCACCACTAATGGTGACCATCACCACTGATGGTGACCACCACCACTAATGGTGATCTTCACCACTGATGGTGACCATCACCACTGATGGTGACCACCACCACTGATGGTGACCATCACCACTGATGGTGACCATCACCACTGATGGTGATCTTCACCACTGATGGTGACCATCACCACTGATGGTGACCATCACCACTGATGGTGACCATCACCACTGATGGTGACCACCACCACTGATGGTGATCTTCACCACTGATGGTGACCATCACCACTGATGGTGACCATCACCACTGATGGTGACCACCACCACTGATGGTGACCATCACCACTGAGGTGACCACCACCACTAATGGTGACCATCACCACTGATGGTGACCACCACCACTAATGGTGATCTTCACCACTGATGGTGACCATCACCACTGATGGTGACCACCACCACTGATGGTGACCATCACCACTGATGGTGACCATCACCACTGATGGTGATCTTCACCACTGATGGTGACCATCACCACTGATGGTGACCATCACCACTGATGGTGACCATCACCACTGATGGTGACCACCACCACTGATGGTGATCTTCACCACTGATGGTGACCATCACCACTGATGGTGACCATCACCACTGATGGTGACCACCACCACTGATGGTGACCATCACCACTGATGGTGACCACCACCACTAATGGTGACCATCACCACTGATGGTGACCACCACCACTAATGGTGATCTTCACCACTGATGGTGACCATCACCACTGATGGTGACCACCACCACTGATGGTGACCATCACCACTGATGGTGACCATCACCACTGGTGATCTTCACCACTGATGGTGACCATCACCACTGATGGTGAACATCACCACTGATGGTGATCATCACCACTGATGGTGACCACCACCACTGATGGTGACCATCACCACTGATGGTGACCACCACCACTGATGGTGATCTTCACCACTGATGGTGACCATCACCACTGATGGTGACCACCACCACTGATGGTGACCACCACCACTGATGGTGACCACCACCACTGATGGTGACCATCACCACTGATGGTGACCATCACCACTGATGGTGACCATCACCACTGATGGTGACCATCACCACTGATGGTGACCATCACCACTGATGGTGACCATCACCACTGATGGTGATCTATCACCACTGATGGTGACCATCACCACTGATGGTGACCACCACCACTGATGGTGACCACCACCACTGATGGTGACCATCACCACTGATGGTGACCATCACCACTGATGGTGACCATCACCACTGATGGTGACCATCACCACTGATGGTGACCATCACCACTGATGGTGACCATCACCACTGATGGTGACCATCACCACTGATGGTGACCACCACCACTGATGGTGACCATCACCACTGATGGTGACCATCACCACTGATGGTGACCACCACCACTGATGGTGATCTTCACCACTGATGGTGACCATCACCACTGATGGTGACCACCACCACTGATGGTGACCATCACCACTGATGGTGACCATCACCACTGATGGTGACCACCACCACTGATGGTGACCATCACCACTGATGGTGACCATCCACCACTGATGGTGACCATCACCACTGATGGTGACCACCACCACTGATGGTGACCATCACCACTGATGGTGACCACCACCACTGATGGTGACCATCACCACTGATGGTGACCATCACCACTGATGGTGACCATCACCACTGATGGTGACCACCACCACTGATGGTGACCATCACCACTGATGGTGACCATCACCACTGATGGTGACCATCACCACTGATGGTGACCATCACCACTGATGGTGACCATCACCACTGATGGTGATCTTCACCACTGATGGTGACCATCACCACTGATGGTGACCATCACCACTGATGGTGACCATCACCACTGATGGTGACCACCACCACTGATGGTGACCATCACCACTGATGGTGACCACCACCACTGATGGTGATCTTCACCACTGATGGTGACCATCACCACTGATGGTGACCACCACCACTGATGGTGACCATCACCACTGATGGTGACCATCACCACTGATGGTGATCTTCACCACTGATGGTGACCATCACCACTGATGGTGACCATCACCACTGATGGTGATCATCACCACTGATGGTGACCAACACCACTGATGGTGACCATCACCACTGATGGTGACCACCACCACTGATGGTGATCTTCACCACTGATGGTGACCATCACCACTGATGGTGACCACCACCACTGATGGTGACCACCACCACTGATGGTGACCATCACCACTGATGGTGACCATCACCACTGATGGTGACCATCACCACTGATGGTGACCATCACCACTGATGGTGACCATCCACCACTGATGGGTGACCATCACCACTGATGGTGACCATCACCACTGATGGTGACCATCACCACTGATGGTGACCATCACCACTGATGGTGACCACCACCACTAATGGTGACCATCACCACTGATGGTGACCACCACCACTGATGGTGATCCATCACCACTGATGGTGACCATCACCACTGATGGTGACCACCACCACTGATGGTGACCATCACCACTGATGGTGACCATCACCACTGATGGTGACCATCACCACTGATGGTGACCATCACCACTGATGGTGACCATCACCACTGATGGTGACCATCACCACTGATGGTGACCACCACCACTGATGGTGATCCTATCACCACTGATGGTGACCATCACCACTGATGGTGACCATCACCACTGATGGTGACCATCACCACTGATGGTGACCATCACCACTGATGGTGACCACCACCACTGATGGTGACCATCACCACTGATGGTGACCACCACCACTGATGGTGATCTCACCACTGATGGTGACCATCACCACTGATGGTGACCACCACCACTGATGGTGACCATCACCACTGATGGTGACCATCACCACTGATGGTGACCATTCACCACTGATGGTGACCATCACCACTGATGGTGACCATCACCACTGATGGTGACCATCACCACTGATGGTGACCACCACCACTGATGGTGATCATCACCACTGATGGTGACCATCACCACTGATGGTGACCATCACCACTGATGGTGACCACCACCACTGATGGTGACCATCACCACTGATGGTGACCACCACCACTGATGGTGACCATCACCACTGATGGTGACCACCACCACTGATGGTGATCTTCACCACTGATGGTGACCATCACCACTGATGGTGACCACCACCACTGATGGTGACCATCACCACTGATGGTGACCATCACCACTGGTGATCTTCACCACTGATGGTGACCATCACCACTGATGGTGACCATCACCACTGATGGTGATCATCACCACTGATGGTGACCACCACCACTGATGGTGACCATCACCACTGATGGTGACCACCACCACTGATGGTGATCTTCACCACTGATGGTGACCATCACCACTGATGGTGACCACCACCACTGATGGTGACCACCACCACTGATGGTGACCACCACCACTGATGGTGACCATCACCACTGATGGTGACCATCACCACTGATGGTGACCATCACCACTGATGGTGACCATCACCACTGATGGTGACCATCCCCACTGATGGTGCCCACCACCACTGATGGTGATCTTCACCACTGATGGTGACCATCACCACTGATGGTGACCACCACCACTGATGGTGACCACCACCACTGATGGTGACCATCACCACTGATGGTGACCATCACCACTGATGGTGACCATCACCACTGATGGTGACCATCACCACTGATGGTGACCATCACCACTGATGGTGACCATCACCACTGATGGTGACCATCACCACTGATGGTGACCATCACTGATGGTGACCACCACCACCACTAATGGTGACCATCACCACTGATGGTGACCACCACCACTGATGGTGATCTTCACCACTGATGGTGACCATCACCACTGATGGTGACCACCACCACTGATGGTGACCATCACCACTGATGGTGACCATCACCACTGATGGTGACCACCACCACTGATGGTGACCACCACCACTGATGGTGACCACCAACACTGATGGTGACCATCACCACTGATGGTGACCACCACCACTGATGGTGACCATCACCACTGATGGTGACCACCACCACTGATGGTGACCACCACCACTGATGGTGACCATCACCACTGATGGTGACCATCACCACTGATGGTGACCATCACCACTGATGGTGACCATCACCACTGATGGTGACCACCACCACTGATGGTGACCATCACCACTGATGGTGACCACCACCACTGATGGTGACCATCACTACTGATGGTGATCTTCACCACTGATGGTGACCATCACCACTGATGGTGACCACCACCACTGATGGTGACCACCACCACTGATGGTGACCATCACCACTGATGGTGACCATCACCACTGATGGTGACCATCACCACTGATGGTGACCATCACCACTGATGGTGACCACCACCACTGATGGGGATCTTCACTACTGATGGTGACCATCACCACTGATGGTGACCACCACCACTGATGGTGACCACCACCACTGATGGTGACCACCACCACTGATGGTGACCATCACCACTGATGGTGACCATCACCACTGATGGTGACCATAACCACTGATGGTGACCATCACCACTGATGGTGATCATCACCACTGATGGTGACCACCACCACTGATGGTGACCATCACCACTGATGGTGACCACCACCACTGATGGTGATCTTCACCACTGATGGTGATCTTCACCACTGATGGTGATCTTCACCACTGATGGTGACCATCACCACTGATGGTGACCACCACCACTGATGGTGACCACCACCACTGATGGTGACCACCACCACTGATGGTGACCATCACCACTGATGGTGACCATCACCACTGATGGTGACCATCACCACTGATGGTGACCATCACCACTGATGGTGACCATCACCACTGATGGTGACCACCACCACTGATGGTGACCATCACCACTGATGGTGACCATCACCACTGATGGTGACCACCACCACCACTAATGGTGACCATCACCACTGATGGTGACCATCACCACTGATGGTGACCACCACCACTGATGGTGACCATCACCACTGATGGTGACCATCACCACTGATGGTGACCACTACCACTAATGGTGACCACCACCACTGATGGTGACCATCACCACTGATGGTGACCATCACCACTGATGGTGACCACCACCACTGATGGTGACCATCACCACTGATGGTGACCACCACCACTGATGGTGACCACCACCACTGATGGTGACCATCACCACTGATGGTGACCACCACCACTGATGGTGACCATCACCACTGATGGTGACCATCACCACTGATGGTGACCACCACCACTGATGGTGACCACCACCACTGATGGTGACCACCACCACTGATGGTGACCATCACCACTGATGGTGACCACCACCACTGATGGTGATCTTCACCACTGGTGGTGCCCATCACCACTGATGGTGACCACCACCACTGATGGTGACCACCACCACTGATGGTGACCATCACCACTGATGGTGACCATCACCACTGATGGTGATCTTCACCACTGATGGTGACCATCACCACTGATGGTGATCATCACCACTGATGGTGACCACCACCACTGATGGTGACCATCACCACTGATGGTGACCACCACCACTGATGGTGATCTTCACCACTGATGGTGACCATCACCACTGATGGTGACCACCACCACTGATGGTGCCCACCACCACTGATGGTGACCATCACCACTGATGGTGACCATCACCACTGATGGTGACCATCACCACTGATGGTGACCATCACCACTGATGGTGACCATCACCACTGATGGTGACCATCACCACTGATGGTGACCACCACCACTGATGGTGACCATCACCACTGATGGTGACCACCACCACTGATGGTGACCATCACCACTGATGGTGACCATCACCACTGATGGTGATCTTCACCACTGATGGTGACCATCACCACTGATGGTGACCATCACCACTGATGGTGATCATCACCACTGATGGTGATCATCACCACTGATGGTGACCACCACCACTGATGATGACCATCACCACTGATGGTGACCATCACCACTGATGGTGACCATCACCACTGATGGTGACCACCACCACTGATGGTGACCACCACCACTGATGGTGACCATCACCACTGATGGTGACCATCACCACTGATGGTGACCATCACCACTGATGGTGACCATCACCACTGATGGTGATCTTCACCACTGATGATGACCATCACCACTGATGGTGACCATCACCACTGATGGTGATCATCACCACTGATGGTGATCTTCACCACTGATGGTGACCATCACCACTAATGGTGATCATCACCACTGATGGTGACTATGGATTCATTCTCTCCAATTCCGTGTGTGTTTCTAAAGTACACACTGGTCCGATGGGAACCTCACTGATAGTATATTTCAACAACAGTTAGTTTCTTCTACCTCGAGGATTACGGGTGTCATGATCCCAGGCTGCCTGAGAAACGAGTTAACCCCCCCTGAGAGTTATTCTGCCAGACCTGACCTAACTAAGCGGTCAAGGTAGACTTGGATATATATATATATATATATATATATATATATATATATATATATATATATATATATATATATATATATATATATATATATATATATATAAATATATATATATATATAAATATATATATATATATATATATATATATATATATATATATAGATATATATATATATTGTCACGTGGGGGGTGGTGGGCCGGGGCTCTGCTAGCACTCGGCTGCTAGGGGCTCAAAAGGCCGAATACTCAGTCCCTCCGACTCCCGGGATTCACCGGAGTCTCCTTGGTCACACAGGAGAGAACCAACCAAGCCCACCTCCGCAGGTCTTTGCTTCCACCACAAAAGGGGGTGCCACTGATTTACCCTGGAAGCCCTTCAGTCAATTACGGGGAAACTGCTGTTAACAGTTCCGGCCTAGACCTGTGGAGGAGTGAAGGAAGACTCAGGCTTACCTTATAACAATAACCTCCCTGAGTCTTGCCTGCCAGACAAAAAGGTTGCAGGAACTCCTTTCCTGCCTGTCTTCTCTATCTTCTCCTTAACAAGGTCGCCAGCTGGGTTATTATATCTGCACCCCAGCAATGCAGTTCAGTGGGCGTATTATATATTGTTTGTAGCCAGAAGGTTGCTACTCCCATAGATCTGCTACTAGACTGTCGGCCCAGGGTACTCTCCCAGAAAGGTCTGTGTAGCTTTACCTCTCTATAGCCACTACGTCAATAGTTGCCACCATTCAGGCACAGATACTGATCGGATGGCTAAGGGTACACTTTTATATAAGTCTGTGCTGTCTTTACCACTCTCCAGGCAATAAGAACTGCTATAGAGAACGTAGTGTTCCCTAGGTGGTACTATGATAACCTTCGTGTATGCTCATAGAGCAAATATCATAAATGGAGGCACACTTAAACACAGTGATAAAACGTGTGAATTTACTGATGCAAATTACATGAACACACACAAACACAAGTAATACATGAATATGGAAATATGGATAATAAGTCTGGAGATCGTCAGCCTCTTCTCCCACGACCTCCAACACTCCTTCAACTGGGCAGAAAGACAGGAGTCTCACACTCTCACAGGAGGGCCTCTTCACCACGGCGGCGCCTCTTCTTCATTGTCCTGCCATCAATACACACTGTCCTCTCTGTCAGTCCTGGACGCAAGCTGCCTTGCAGCCTATTCTACTATTAAAGTATTAAAGTCCTGCTGCCACATACGTAAGTAAATATTGTGGCCTAACTAGCCTACTCATACAAGGGGTAATGGGAGGGAAAATGATCTACCTTACAGTCCTGGCTCACGACGCCTGTCCCTCGATGGTGTGAGGTTCCCACGCTTCCTGAGTCGATCCTCGACGATCCAGGAACGTTCCACAGGTCCTCAGGTGTCGTGGAGCCTTCGCGTCGTTGCCGTTCCAATTCCTGAGATTCAGCTGCCCCAATCCTGGTTCATCGATGGGCGCTGAGCTACTCACTATTTTTCCCACACTCGCCCCTTCCACAAGGCGTTGCTCCTTGTCCTAGGCACGGTGTCGTCCTTCCAAGACCCTCAGTGGATGTGACCCGGTCACAGCTAGGCTTGCCCGCCACACCTTTTCTGACCCTCAACGTCCAACGTCGCCGCCCTGCGTCGTCGCCGAATATTTTCCAAGTTTGGCCCTCTTTCGCTCAATAAACTTGGTTCCTTTTGCTTCCCAGAAGCGCTGGGTCTCCAATATATCCGATGGGCTGCAATAGCCAGCACCAATCCACTAAGAAAGGCTTGTAGAGCCTCTAATCCTGGAGAGCAGACCGAGGTGCGTCCTGTCGCTTCCAAGGTCGGGTCACTTCTGACGTTGGCGCCGCCCGGGGCACTCGGTGACGTCATGGCGGGCCCTGATTTGTCGCCCGCGACCTAAGTCGGCCAATCCGCGATCGGCTAGTGTCCCTTCCAAAAGGTCATATCTGCCTTAGGGGATACTCTTTCATTTTATAACAGGGCGCCAATTTTTCTTTATTTACAACTTATAATATAACTTCCTTCCCTTAACTGGCAGTCGGTCTGGTCGCCACATATATCATTAGACTCCCTGAACCTCAGAGAATCAGTAGGGAGAGCTGATATGACTCTTTAAGCCGGCAAACGAAAGAGATAGGAGAGGGCACCGTAACATACCCCTCCCCTTAAAATAAGAGTCATATCGGAAGAGCAGCCTCAAGAGGGCAACCTATACTCTTGCTCCCTCCGTTCCTTAAGTGTCACTCCTCCAGTTGGTGATGTGGCTCGTACCACCTTGCCAGTCACTCGCCTCATTATATCTCCACCTCACATAGGACCGGGTGTGATGGGTGTTCCCTGAACACCTACAAGAAATCCTCTCTCCGTGGCTACGAGTGTACTCCCACGGCTCGTTACCACTGTAAGATTCAGTGCATGCAGCGCCTCCACCGCGTCGTGCACTCCGAGATAGTCTTGCATTTCCACTGCGTCCTACAGGTACTCCATGTTTCCTCTCATGATCTCTTCGCCAATCTTTTCTCTTCTCGGTTCCTCTTCTCCCATAAGTGCGTTGTCTCCTCACAGTGGCACTTGTCACCTGTACTCCATCCAGCAGCTTCCTCTCTTCCACACTAGGCTTTTGCGATGGCCCAATGCCCCTCTGGTTAGGCTGGCGCCTACCCTGGGTGTACCTATTCCCTGCTTTCTTCGTATTGCCTTTCCTATACCATTCGCTCCTTCGTTCCCGACGAACATCTTCACTTCTCCATGAGATTCTCTTCCCTGCAGACGTCTTCTTCGGTTCGTGGTTGGGCTCATCCACCTCCCTGTGGCTCACCTCACCACGGTGGTTCATCTTGCACCTCCCACTATTCATCTGGCTGGCATAGGGTGCACTGCGTCGTGGCTCCTCCACTCTGCCCCTCACTGCCGTTCGCTCATCCACTGAGCTTACTTTATTTACGTTTCTGTGTGGAGGGAGTGCGGTCTGCAGCCTCTTCACCGCCCCAGGCGTTTGTACAGCTGCTCCTCGCCACTCCTCCACACGCATCATCAGGCTTAGTCGGAGGTCCTCGTCGGGGTTTTCCACGACCTCCGACGACCTCTCTGCACTCTCGCCCTCGTTGTCGTCGTCTCTGGCGACGTTTTCCCTGTCGAAGTCGGCTTCCTCACTGCCATCCGGAACGACTGATACCTCACCCGGCAGGGTTGTACCGCTTCTTGCAACATAGGCACTCCTGGCCCAATCAGGTTGTATCCTACTTCCTCCGAGGTCATTACTCAGCACCATTTGTACATGCTCTAGGGGTAACTTAGGGGCTACAGCTACTATAGCTTTCTCGACTCCGCAGTCGGCAATCAGCTGTACTTCGTGAAGTGGCAACCTGTATTCCTCCCCCACACTGCGTATCCTCACCACTCCCACGGGTGAATCATTAAATTCCTTGGGGAGAATACTCCTGGTTACCATACTTATGTCAGCACCCGTATCTCGAAGAACGGCCACCTCCACTGGGTCTGACTTTCCAAACTTCACGTTGGCCTCGAAAACGAAGGGATGTTCACCCAACTTCATTTCCCAACCATTCACGTTGGGTCCACTATAATATGGAGTGTGAACAAACACTCTCTCCTCTTCCAACATTAGTCCTATATTCCTTTGGTGCTCCTCACACTCGTGGGCATAATGTCCTCTCACACCACAGTTGAAGCATCGGCTGCCTCCCCTGGGCGGCCACTCGCCAGTCCCTCGGGCGGTACCACTTGCAGACGTCCCCTGGGTCCTCCTTGGACTCCCCGTCGTCGTATCCGGGACTGCCGCACCTGCTCCCGAGCTAGGTCCACTGCTCACAGCTTGGGGCTTCCTCCCCGCGTGTCTTGAGCTCTTGAACTGGGTTACTTCATCGGGCACACTACTCTTGGGAGAGTCCCCACCCGTCCTCGCTCCTCCTGAACTCCTAAAGTTCTCTCCCGACCTGGGGTAAGGCGAGTGTCTGGGTGGTCCCTCCCTCCTGAGGTGTAGTGCCTCCTCCAGCATGTCGGCTCGGTCTGCTGCAGCCTTCAGGTCCTTAATACCTGCTTCTCTCAACCTTACTCGCAACTCATTATGGAGCACTGACATAAACTTCTCCATCACTATCAGTCGTCTGATATCATCCGCCGACTCCACTTCCTCCGCCTTCAACCATCGTAGGAATTTCCGTTCCATATCCCTGGCGGTCTCGGCGTAAGTCTTTCCCGACGCTCTTGTATACTCTCTGAACCGCTTCTGGTACATCTCCGGAGTCAGCCGGAATGAGTGGAGCACTGCATTCTTAATCACGTCGTAACTAGTACACTCCTCTAGGTCCAGCATGTTATAGGCTTCCCGGGCCTCACCAGTCAACCTGCCCTGGACCAGAGCAGCCCAATCATCTTCTGGCCACTCCTTCAGAGTTGCTATCCGTTCAAAGTGTTCGAAGAACGCCTCCGCTTCTTGTGGTTCGAACGTAGGTAAGTCACGTTCCCTTACCTTGAGGTCATCTCGCCGTGCAGGTAGTGAGGGCAGACCACGCTCAACGCGACGCAATTCGACTTCTTTCTTTGCCTTTATCTCCTCCAGTCGCAGTTGTCTCTCTCCTTCTTCCCGCTGCAGCCGAGCTTCTCTCTCACGCTCCTCTCGCTGCAGCCGTGCTTCTCGCTCACGCTCCTCTCGCTGCAGCCGTGCCTCTCGCTCATGCTCCTCTCGCTGCAGCTCAGCCGCACGTTCCTCTCGCTGCATTTGCGCTTCTCTCTCCTCTCGTCGCAGCTGGGCTTCCAGTTGCATCTTCATTATTTCCAGTTGCAGGCTCCTCTTACTACAGCTGGACCTTCCACTGCTCCCATGTTCACTGTGAATTCTCTCCACACTGGTAGGCGCTTGGGGTGGCTCTAGTCGAGACGGTTCACCTTGCGACGGCTCTTCTCGGGACGGCTCCTCTTGAGATGGCTCCTCTCCCGTCGCCTCCTCTCAAGCTGTGAGCTGTGCCATGATCTCTATCCTTCGCTCCGTTACCTTAGTCGTCCTCAACCTGATCCCAAAGTGGTTTGCCACTTGTTGGAGCTGGGCCTTGGTACACTCCTCCAAAATTCTCTCGTCCCTTGTGTCAATAAATTTCTTTACTTTGTCCTCCTCCATCTCTATATCATTGAGCATACACGACAGCACAGACAAGTTAGTAGGCACTAATTTCACCGTTTCAGTCCCTTAGCCGATTGAGTAGCAGTACTACTGAATTCACTGGCCACACTGTATTAGTACCCTGGCAACACTTGTCTTGAAATTTGGGCCACACTGTAGCTTGATCCGCGCTTCCTGGCGAAGTTCCCAGTTCTTGGCTACCGGGGTTTGAAACCTGGCAAGGTCGCCAGTTCTCTGTCACGTGGGGGGTGGTGGGCCGGGGCTCTGCTAGCACTCGGCTGCTAGGGGCTCAAAAGGCCGAATACTCAGCCCCTCCGACTCCCGGGATTCACCGGAGTCTCCTTGGTCACACAGGAGAGGACCAACAATGCCCACCTCCGCAGGTCTTTGCTTCCACCACAAAAGGGGGTGCCACTGATTCACCCTGGAAGCCCTTCAGTCAAACACGGGGAAACTGCTGTTAACAGTTCCGGCCTAGACCCGTGGAGGAGTGAAGGAAGACTCAGGCTTACCTTATAACAATAACCTCCCTGAGTCTTGCCTGCCAGACAAAAAGGTTGCAGGAACTCCTTTCCTGCCTGTCTTCTCTATCTTCTCCTTAATTAACAAGGTCGCCAGCTGGGTTATTATATCTGCACCCCAGCAATGCAGTTCAGTGGGTGTATTATATATTGTTTGTAGCCAGAAGGTTGCTACTCCCATAGATCTGCTACTAGACTGTCGGCCCAGGGTACTCTCCCAGGAAGGTCTGTGTGGCTTTACCTCTCTATAGCCACTACGTCAATAGTTGCCACCATTCAGGCACAGATACTGATCGGATGGCTAAGGGTACACTTTTATGTAAGTCTGTGCTGTCTTTACCACTCTCCAGGCAATAAGAACTGCTATAGAGAACGTAGTGTTCCCTAGGTGGTACTATGATAACCTTCGTGTATGCTCATAGAGAAAATATCATAAATGGAGGCACACTTAAACACAGTGATAAAACGTGTGAATTTACTGATGCAAATTACATGAACACACACAAACACAAGTAATACATGAATATGGAAATATGGATAATAAGTCTGGAGATCGTCAGCCTCTTCTCCCACGACCTCCAACACTCCTTCAACTGGGCAGAAAGACAGGAGTCTCACACTCTCACAGGAGAGCCTCTTCACCACGGCGGCGCCTCTTCTTCACTGTCCTGCCATCAATACACACTGTCCTCTCTGACAGTCCTGGACGCAAGCTGCCTTGCAGCCTATTCTACTATTAAAGTACTAAAGTCCTGCTGCCACATACATAAGTAAATATTGTGGCCTAACTAGCCTACTCATACAAGGGGTAATGGGAGAGAAAATTATCTACCTTACAGTCCTGGCTCACGACGCCTGTCCCTCGATGGTGTAAGGTTCCCACGCTTCCTGAGTCGATCCTCGACGATCCAGGAACGTTCCACAGGTCCTCAGGTGTCGTGGAGCCCTTGCGTCGTCGCCGTTCCAATCGCTGAAATTCAGCTGCCCCAATCCTGGTTCATCGATGGGCGCTGAGCTACTCACTATTTTTCCCACACTCGCCCCTTCCACAAGGCGTTGCTCCTTGTCCTAGGCACGGTGTCGTCCTTCCAAGACCCTCAGTGGATGTGACCCGGTCACAGCTAGGCTTGCCCGCCACACCTTTTCTGACCCTCAACGTCCAACGTCGCCGCCCTGCGTCGTCGCCGAATATTTTCCAAGTTTGGCCCTCTTTCGCTCAATAAACTTGGTTCCTTTTGCTTCCCAGAAGCGCGGGGTCTCCAATATATCCGATGGGCTGCAATAGCCAGCACCAATCCACTAAGAAAGGCTTGTAGAGCCTCTAATCCTGGAGAGCAGACCGAGGTGCGTCCTGTCGCTTCCAAGGTCGGGTCACGTCTCACGTTGGCGCCGCCCGGGGCTCTCGGTGACGTCATATCGGGCCCTGATTTGTCGCCCGCGACCTAAGTCGGCCAATCCGCGATCGGCTAGTGTCCCTTCCAAAAGGTCATATCTGCCTTAGGGGATACTCTTTCATTTTATAACAGGGCGCCAATTTTTCTTTATTTACAACTTATAATATAACTTCCTTCCCTTAACTGGCAGTCGGTCTGGTCGCCACATATATCATTAGACTCCCTGAACCTCAGAGAATCAGTAGGGAGAGCTGATATGACTCTTTAAGCCGGCAAACGAAAGAGATAGGAGAGGGCACCGTAACGATATATATATATATATATATATATATATATATATATATATATATATATATATATATATATATATATATATATATATATATATATATATATATATATATATATATATATTGTGGGATATTTGGGCTTGATTCTGATTAATTAATAATTAATGTAGTAAATTAAATTACGAAGGACCACCCGCTTTTAAAGTAAAGAGGGAAACTGAGAATTTCTGATCATTGGATAATTTCTAGAGGAAACCAGTGACTATGGATATAACTAGAAAGCATGATCATAATAATAATTATTGGGCTGTATTATTAAAAGAAACAAACCTCAAACACCTACATTGGGGGGTTATTACTGGAGGTAAGTACGTCCAGGAATTAGTGTGGTTCGTTCACTAATTCAATTAATAATAATCTAATCCTATAATGTAATGTTGAAACTAATATCATTCACATAAAGAGGAATATAAATATGAGCATAATAATGAGTTACAGTAAATCATACATTAATCTCAAAGCACTCTGCACAAATTAATTGCAAAGGAATGGAAAAAAGAGAAATAAATCTTAGCTTGACGGAGATTCCTTTAGTAAGCCATAGAAGTCCTCTTAATCTCCAGACTCGGTACACTAACGAGTTGAACGGGCTAACATGGATGAAGGCAGCATGAGGAATTCTTCTCTCGTGCTGCAAGATAAATAATTTCCAGTAGCAATTGATTTAACTACTCAATTTATATTCAAGAATATTAAGAATTTACAGATGACCAATTTAATCACCTGTTATTAGGTGTTATCACGCTGCTTAACGAACAATCACCCTGCTATTATCACACTTCTACCTGATGCATCAAATAAAAGAATACTTAGCTGTGGGCACTGTATAAGTATTAAGATTGCCGTATTTCGCTTCCCAGGCTCCGGTGAACCTATCCTGGATAGTGATGCGCTTCAGCTGGCTGATCACGTGTCGTCAGGAACCAAGTCAAAGGGCTCCTTATTTAACACCAGCACTAGTTGAAGATATTATCTGCAAGGTTGTTCACGCCTCACAGTGGCGGCTTTCATCTATGGATGGATAACACCTGCCCTATTTGCTGGGCAAGGGCGTATTCTTATGAGCACGATAAGCGCGGCTCTGCTTCCTTTCGGTTCTGCACGTGTCCGCGTACTGGGGAGGATGGCGTCCCTCCAACCCACTCCGAGTCGGCGTTCATAAAACAAATTATTGTCTCGAACATTAATATTTCTCGCATTTGCACTTGAAACGTTAAAGACTGGACGGGTTTATTATTTAGAGGAACAAAATATTGTTATTTACCAATTTAAGAATAGTAAATATATAAGGGAGAGGAATTAATGTCTCCCCATGGCATTCATTGATGACGTTAACTCTATCGCGAGGTAGACGCTATGATTCTAACGCTCTATTCGGCTTTTAGTTAGAGGACAATTCATCTGCAATCAGTTATCATACAGAATGCTTTAATTATGGAGAATCATATTTAATTCTCACACAAATTGGATCTAATGTGTTTACTGTAAGGAAATCTGACGCAATACTGGCATCAGGTGACGTGAGAATTCTAGCCTACTGCACAGATGAATTATTAGTACATGAGAATTCTACGTGTTGTTAATTTTACTTACTACAATATTTAGTATGGTTAGTAATAAGTAATGAGAATACAACAATGTTGTATTCGGTGTTGGAAATATCCAACATAACTCCGGGGGTCGCAGTGTACTGTGTTGTACTGACCTATCCCGAAGTGATATTAAGATTAATACATTAGTATGTTAATATGTTTGTATGTTAGTACACACATAACGAACGTCCCGGATTTATCAAGGACTTACAAGGACTTGAGTCTTGCTATTTACATGTCAAATGAAACATGTTGTTTGTAGCCTACACAATATATATAGAATTTAACTCACCCAATTTAAACTAACAGAATCTACGGTGATGGGATATCCTGGGTCATAGTGACGTGTAATGTTTGGTTACGTGATATCTCATCGTAGCATCATCAAAGTTATCTAAGTGAGATGTGAAGGAAATTACTCTTGTTCAGAGTTGTAATAGGCTTGCAGTTTCCTTTAGTGGAAACATGTATTAAATGTTGAAACATTAAATGATTAAGTTATCGGTAATCAGGAACACTCTAAAGCTCACAATAAACTCAACAACTAGAGTCGCAGTGACATGTAATGGTGTATTACGTAGCTGCTGAATCGTAGGTAAACTCAGAATAGGTTCCTAAGAACTGATAACACTATTGTATGATTATACAGTAAATTATTATTAGTCATTTAAGATCAAGGATACTATGACACTACAGTAAGGTCACTGTCTAGGGTCGCTGTGACTTGTAACTATTGAGTTACTAGACAATAACATCACGCAGTATCACAATCACCTCAAATTCAAATGAGGAAATTAAATTTAATGTGCACTGCCGTGCAGTAGTCATACTGACTGATGGTGCAACTAATTTGCTAACTAGCAAAAATAATAGAAAAGTAGAGAACTGAAAAGTTTATTCATTAAAATCAAGGAAAATTCTGAGTCGACAGTGAGATTAGTAGCCTAGTCATTCTGACTTATGAGCTAATTAAATGGCAGCTCATAGGCTTGACACTGTAAACTGGTTAATACGAAATCACCTTTACATGAAATTGAGTTTATTAAATCAGTCTCTATAAGTATAGTCAACTGCAATTAATGGTGAGTACAGATTAGGTTAGTACTCAGTTGACACTACTAAAGTCCCTAAGCCTACCTAAATAAATGGTTTGAATTTCTAACCTACCTAAGTAAGGGACTAAGCTAATTGTGAGCAAAGTACTCGAATTAAGATTGTGAGCCGTATTGAGCTCATTAACAGGTCGAGCTATATTGAACTCGTGAACATGGTGAGCTACAGTGAGCTCGTCAACAGTGTTGACAGGGTGAGCTGCAGTGAGCTCGATAACATGGTGAGCTACAGTGAGCTCGTCAGCAGTGCTGACAGGGTGAGTTACAGTGAACTCGTCAACAGTGTTGACAGGGTGAGCTACATTGAGCTCGTCAGCAGTGCTGACAGGGTGAGCTACAGTGAGCTCGTTAGCAGTGCTAACAGGGTGAGTTGCAGTGAACTCGTCAGCAGTGCTGACAGGGTGAGCTACAGTGAGCTCGTTAGCAGTGCTAACAGGGTGAGTTACATTGAACTCGTCAGCAGTGCTGACAGGGTGAGCTGCAGTGAGCTCGTCAGCAGTGCTGACAAGGTGAGCTACAGTGAGCTCGATAGCAGTGCTAACAGGGTGAGTTGCAGTGAACTCGTCAACAGTGTTGACAGGGTGAGCTCGTTAGCAGTGCTAACAGGGTGAGTTACAGTGAACTCGTCAACAATGTTGACAGGGTGAGCTACAGTGAGCTCGTTAGCAGTGCTAACAGGGTGAGTTGCAGTGAACTCGTCAACAGTGTTGACAGGGTGAGCTACATTGAGCTCGTTAGCAGTGCTAACAGGGTGAGCTACATTGAGCTCGTTAACAGTTAACAGGGTGAGTTCAGTGAACTCGTCAACCGTGTTGACAGGGTGAGCTACAGTGAGCTCGTTAGCAGTGCTAACAGGGTGAGCTGCAGTGAGCTCGTTAACAGTTAACAGGGTGAGTTCAGTGAACTCGAATTAACGAGGTGGAGTTTTGTCATTCAATTATCATGGCGAGCAATATTAAGCTCGTGCGTATGGTGAACGAGCACTCATATTATTACGTTAATTCTAAGGTGAGCTATATTAAGCTCAGGAAGCATGTTAATTAACAATGCTGATGTTTAACGATAATGCATTAAACATATTAGTTCTCTGTAAATTCACTTACATATTAGTAAGTTTGCAAGTTTGTTCGTGTTGCATTCCTACACTAAATAAGCAGAAACGAAAGAAAAACAACTCAAACAATTAATGCAAGTATTTATCACTAACTCTTAGTGCAGAAAACATGGTATTAAGAAGGTTTTCTTGGCAAACCTTTAAGCGCAAGTATAGTGGACCAGTGGTCCTAGTGAATTTGTTACTAAATTCAGGAAATGCCAGTGGCATTGAGTGCTAGATTCTCTAGCCTAACATTATTAATTACCTAGGGAGTACTAGATTCTCTAGCCCAACATTACAATTTAACTAGGAAGACTGA
Organism: Procambarus clarkii; assembly: GCF_040958095.1. Classification (NCBI taxonomy): domain Eukaryota; kingdom Metazoa; phylum Arthropoda; class Malacostraca; order Decapoda; family Cambaridae; genus Procambarus; species Procambarus clarkii. The sequence goes on from NC_091168.1 coordinate 1,461,459, forward strand.
GTGTGGTCAATTACTACTTGTCGAGAATAATTCTAGGTCTGCAGTGAATTCAACAGTTTGGTCGCTGTGACTTGTATTTGTTTGAGTACGGACCATTGATTTTCACTGAGAGCTATGAAACATCTCGGCGAGTATCAATTGCACCACATTCAATCTGAGTTTATTACTCAGCTGTATTTCTCCTTTTAGCTTGCTGCTGGAGAATTGATTTACTGCTGACTAATTTATTATTGTTGGCAGGTTTAGGCTTGTTCACATTCAGAACTTTACCAGTAAGTAAGTAGCCTCCTGCAGATTGGAGCATATTCATTCCCAATCGTTTAACATGTCCAGTTATGAACTGGTAATAGTAGTCGGCTCCTACTAGTACATCTACATTGTAAAGGCGGTCAGACATTAACTTGTTGTCAGCCAAATTAATTTCACGTTCCTGCAGGAAGTGGGCTGTGTACCCCAGACCCTTAATATTTAAGTCTAAAGGTATTTGATCTACAACAATGGCTTGGACAGCCTTGGCTTGACTACCTAGTCGTACAAGCGGTTGAACTACTGAGTATTCATGGGTTCCTCGATTTATCATGAACCCTGACAAGTTTAATTTTACCTGTCCTATTGGTTGTAAATTAAGTGCCTCTGCTGCCCTTTGAGTAATGAAAGTTCTCTGGGAACCTTGGTCAAATAGTCCACGTGTGGTGATCTTGGCTCCTCTGTTCTTCACTTGAAGTTGGGCAGTAGGCAAAGCAGCATCCACTTGAGATGCTTGTGAAGTTACGCTGTACACATCTCGCACCTTGCAGCACTGTACTGGTGTAGATTCTCTACGTCCTATTCTAGGATTGACATAATTAGTCCTAACTAATTTGCACAGTGCAGCATGATGCTTGCCCCTTCCACACCTATTGCAGGTGTTCAGTGGGGTGTCACAGCTGTTAACATTATGTGGTTTGAGACACCTAGTACATTTGTGTAACTGTTTGAGTCGTCTGACTCTTGTGTCTCTATTAGGATAATTAGTACATTTGTACAGAGAATGTTTTTGATTGCAAAACAAGCACATTCCCCATCCTACAGATCGTTTAGGGGTTACCGATTTAGGTAAAACAGTATTTGCAGGTTGTGATGGTTTTGCTGCTTGCATTTGCTTGTTATTTATTCTCTTGTGAGTACTTGGTGTACTCTGGGGAACCATTAACAGGCTCTTGGGAGTGCTCTTTGGACTATTAGGTCTCTTAGGAGCACCGGTGGGACTCTTAGGCCTCACTGATGAATCAGTATTTGACTGATTGTTGTTACATTGAGTATTAGCACCTTGGTTACCTAGTGACAGTGTCACTTTAGGAGATTCAGGCAAGGAAACTGATGTAGGTACAGTTTTGGTGCATTCAGATTTAGCATTAATTGCTTGGTCTGCTGTATGATTGCTCATATTACGCAAACCTGTAAATATATCCTGCATTGACCGGGTATTACCATTCTGGCATACATATAGTTTATTAAGTGTGTCACCAGACAATTTTCTTTGGATGATAATTTTAGTCATCCACTCAGTAGTTGGGTGATCCACCTCTTTACTGAAAGAATTTATCAGTGACTCAAGCTGGAAACTAAAAGTTTGTAAAGAGTCAACTGATTGTTCTGGTGAAGATAAATTTAATAATTGGTGCACAAGGTTTATAATAGTCTTCTCATTGTTAGCACTTACTTTAGAAGGCTGTTGTGAGCAATTGTGACCATTACTTGTGTTGCTTAAGGCTTCTTGCTTAGCCTCAGTTTTGATTATAGCTTCGACTGCTGTTGCAGCATTAACTTTATCATTTTCTGGTTCAGATTCACTGATTATTGCAGCTTCACTTGTTTCATCTGCAGCTTCACTTGTTTCTCTGGGTTCTGGTGTTAAGCTAGTTAATTCAGTAGCCTTATGTATTGAACTTATAGAATCCAGGGAACATTGAGAAGAGTGGTTTGAAATTTGATCAGACTCTGTAAACAAATCATCACATGAAGCTGTATTAGATGAGAGGTTAGAAAATGAAGGTTGATCTTCAGTTGTTGATCCTGTATAGTGATCAGCATTGATTAGAGGATTCTCCTCGTCTTGATGTAGCTCAAGTATTTCATCTGAGCTGAGTGTTAACTTAGATACAGGTCTATTAATGAACTGATCTATCCACTCGGGAATATCTAGTCTCGCAAGCACTTTATCATATTGGTCTAACCTGGTTTGAACGATACATTCATAGTCATCAAGCTCAGATTCCGTTAGACATAAGTCGTCTGAGACAGTATGACCGGCCTGGAGTAAATTCCTGTGGGACTCGATTACAGTCTTGATATAGTCATATCTTTTGTTAGCGTACTTTACGTAACTAGCTATTTTGTAGACGTAATCTGGGTCAGTTTCTACACAGTTGTCACATTTGATAAACTGTTTTCCTAGCTGGAGTTGAAGAGCTATCAAGAATCTTGCGTTCCTTTCTAAAGGATTCATTCTTGCGGTAAATTGAGCCTGATAGGGCCTATGTAGCTAGTGGTATAGCTATGGTGTCTGCACCTTGATGCAGAGCAGGTATAATGATTTATAACCTGATAGGGCTTATGTAGCTAGTGGTATAGCTATGGTCTGCTCCTTGATGTAGAGCAGGTATAAGTATTGAAAGCCTGATAGGGCTTATGTAGCTAGTGGTATAGCTATGGTATCTGCTCCTTGATGTAGAGCAGGTATAAGTATTGACAGCCTGATATTTCTTGAGGCTGGTTGTAATTTACCTCATTTAGAGGTTAGCTACCTACCTAATAATAAGCAACTAAGATTTGAGTGGTACCTTGGTCTCACTACAGGTGTTCCTCAGCTTAGCTCTTCTAAATCAGCCTCGGATGGGTAGTGGACTTACAGTAACACTCAAAGACATACATAAAATATGCAATAAAATAATTACACAATGAATGGTTAATCCCACCCTTGATAGGGTCAGCACAAAAGAATAATATATGTGTCACTAACTAGCTCAAGCCTAGTCGTGTGAATTTCTACTTGAGAAACTACAACTATATTTAGTCTGTGCTTGTGCCAAATTCAACACAATCACAGCCTAAATTGCTACCTAATGAAGGTTGGCAAAGATTATATTATGGTGCAGTAATGTGCAAATAATTGTGCTGTGTTTTTGGGTTTTTTGTATTTTATATAATATACACTTGTGTAATTATGTGTATAAGAAATTAAATGAACACAAAAGAATTAATTGTGTTTGGCAAGTATTCTACTGCCGTAAATATTATCTAACTCCTGAATGTACTCCTAATTGTGGAATAAAATATTATCAGGGTTAGTAATGATTAACTAGTATGAGATCAGTAATTTATATTAGTATACTGGATCCCTAAATGTTAATGATCCACTGACTTGAGTGAATCAGTAATTATAACATGGATTCAGGCTATAATGGACAGTCTGCTGACATCCATATATTGAAACATTGGTATAGCCTAAATAGTTAACACTTAATTGGTGTTAGTGATTAATATAAGGTTATGAGCTGTTGCTCTTGGTGACCTAAAGATTCTACTCCAGTATGAAGTGTAGGTCTAAATGTTGTGGGTAATTGGTTATGACCCACTAAAGCTATGTATAAGGTAGCTGTTAGTGTGATCTAGGCTAACTGATGTGTTACACTGTTAGTTGACACAATTAATTAAATAGTTAGTCTAGCTTCTATCACACAAGGATTAGTTATTAATGGTTAATATTTTAATTATAAATTTAATGCCTATCCGGTTCGAAGGACCATAATGTGGGATATTTGGGCTTGATTCTGATTAATTAATAATTAATGTAGTAAATTAAATTACGAAGGACCACCCGCTTTTAAAGTAAAGAGGGAAACTGAGAATTTCTGATCATTGGATAATTTCTAGAGGAAACCAGTGACTATGGATATAACTAGAAAGCATGATCATAATAATAATTAATGGGCTGTATTATTAAAAGAAACAAACCTCAAACACCTACATTGGGGGGTTATTACTGGAGGTAAGTACGTCCAGGAATTATTGTGGTTCGTTCACTAATTCAATTAATAATAATCTAATCCTATAATGTAATGTTGAAACTAATATCATTCACATAAAGAGGAATATAAATATGAGCATAATAATGAGTTACAGTAAATCATACATTAATCTCAAAGCACTCTGCACAAATTAATTGCAAAGGAATGGAAAAAAGAGAAATAAATCTTAGCTTGACGGAGATTCCTTTAGTAAGCCATAGAAGTCCTCTTAATCTCCAGACTCGGTACACTAATGAGTTGAACGGGCTAACATGGATGAAGGCAGCATGAGGAATTCTTCTCTCGTGCTGCAAGATAAATAATTTCCAGTAGCAATTGATTTAACTACTCAATTTATATTCAAGAATATTAAGAATTTACAGATGACCAATTTAATCACCTGTTATTAGGTGTTATCACGCTGCTTAACGAACAATCACCCTGCTATTATCACACTTCTACCTGATGCATCAAATAAAAGAATACTTAGCTGTGGGCACTGTATAAGTATTAAGATTGCCGTATTTCGCTTCCCAGGCTCCAGTGAACCTATCCTGGATAGTGATGCGCTTCAGCTGGCTGATCACGTGTCGTCAGGAACCAAGTCAAAGGGCTCCTTATTTAACACCAGCACTAGTTGAAGATATTATCTGCAAGGTTGTTCACGCCTCACAGTAGCGGCTTTCATCTATGGATGGATAACACCTGCCCTATTTGCTGGGCAAGGGCGTATTCATATGAGCACGGTAAGCGCGGCTCTGCTTCCTTTCGGTTCTGCACGTGTCCGCGTACTGAGGAGGATGGCGTCCCTCCAACCCACGCCGAGTCGGCGTTCATAAAACAAATTATTGTCTCGAACATTAATATTTCTCGCATTTGCGATTGAAACGTTAAAGACTGGACGGGTTTATTATTTAGAGGAACAAAATATTATTATTTACCAATTTAAGAATAGTAAATATATAAGGGGGAGGAATTAATGTCTCCCCATGGCATTCATTGATGACGTTAACTCTATCGCGAGGTAGACGCTATGATTCTAACGCTCTATTCGGCTTTTAGTTAGAGGACAATTCGTTTGCAATCAGTTATCATACAGAATGCTTTAATTATGGAGAATCGTATTTAATTCTCACACAAATTGGATCTAATGTGTTTACTGTAAGGAAATCTGACGCAATACTGGCGTCAGGTGACGTGAGAATTCTAGCCTACTGCACAGATGAATTATTAGTACATGAGAATTCTACGTGTTGTTAATTTTACTTACTACAATATTTAGTATGGTTAGTAATAAGTAATGAGAATACAACAATGTTGTATTCGGTGTTGGAAATATCCAACATATATATATATATATATATATATATATATATATATATATATATATATATATATATATATATATATGCGAACAAGCCTGAATGGTCCCCAGGACTATATGCGACTGAAAACTCACACCCCAGAAGTGACTCGAACCCATACTGCCAGGAGCAACGCAACTGGTATGTACAGGGACGTCTTAATCCGGGGAAGTGGTTCAAATAGCTTCGGTTATCACTTCCTTTTGTCCGGTCGTGATGGTCAAGCAGATTAAGGCGTCCCTGTACATACCAGTTGCGTTGCTCCTGGCAGTATGGGTTTGAGTCACTTCTGGGGTGTGAGTTTTCAGTCGCATATAGTCCTGGGGACCATTCAGGCTTGTTCGCATTTGTGTTCCTCACGTGTGCCCCAAAGAATTAGGTGATTTGGTGAAATGCTATGCCCAAGATTACCATCCGAGTTGCCGGCGAGGAAGTGGTTCAAATAGCTTCGGCTATCACTTCTTTTTGTACGATCGTGATGGTCAAGCGGATTAAGACGTCCCTGTACATACCAGTTGCGTTGCCCCTGGCAGTATGGGTTCGAGTCACTTCTGGGGTGTGAGTTTTCAGTCATATATATATATATATATATATATATATATATATATATATATATATATATATATATATATATATATATATATATGTATATATATATATATATATATATATATATATATATATATATATATATATATATATATATATATATATATATATATATATTAGCATAAGTGGTAAGCCAGGAGTTGGGCTACCACTAGATATAAGCAGCTGATAGAGCCCTGATAAGATTGGATGCAACCTGATTATAATAGCATAGAGTGTTGGAGTCATTATTATATCTTGTATTTGTGTTGTATATTTTCTCAGTCCATTAAATGTATGTAATCTACCAGTATTTGCTCTTGCCCTAGTGAGGCTTCCCAGAAAGTAAAAAAGGGAGATATATATATATATATATATATATATATATATATATATATATATATATATATATATATATATATATTATTAAATATGACCGAAAAAGTAAGATTAATAATTCTAACACGAATTTTCTCAATCTTTCGTACATTACGCTTCACTGTTGGAGGTAAATCAAAAATCACTTCTCCAAAATTCATTTTTATTTCTAGTCTGACGCGACACGGGCGCGTTTCGTAAAACTTATTACATTTTCAAAGACTTCACAAATACACAACTGATTAGAACTTACGTCTCTCTGATATTATATCTACATTTGAGTGAGGTGGGAAGGGTGATGTGGCATTAACACAAGACAGAACAGGAGGGGATATTAATAGGGTATTAAAAGTATCAACACAAGACAGAACAGAAACAATGGGTATTGAATAGAAGTGTTTGTAGAAAGCCTATTGGTCCATATTTCTTGATGCTTCTATATTGGAGCGGAGTCTTGAGGTGGGTAGAATATAGTTGTGCAATAATTGGCTGTTGATTGCTGGTGTTGACTTCTTGATGTGTAGTGCCTCGCAAACGTCAAGCCGCCTGCTATCGCTGTATCTATCGATGATTTCTGTGTTGTTTACTAGGATTTCTCTGGCGATGGTTTGGTTATGGGAAGAGATTATATGTTCCTTAATGGAGCCCTGTTGCTTATGCATCGTTAAACACCTAGAAAGAGATGTTGTTGTCTTGCCTATATACTGGGTTTTTTGGAGCTTACAGTCCCCAAGTGGGCATTTGAAGGCATAGACGACGTTAGTCTCTTTTAAAGCGTTCTGTTTTGTGTCTGGAGAGTTTCTCATGAGTAGGCTGGCCGTTTTTCTGGTTTTATAGTAAATTGTCAGTTGTATCCTCTGATTTTTGTCTGTAGGGATAACGTTTCTATTAACAATATCTTTCAGGACCCTTTCCTCCGTTTTATGAGCTGTGGAAAAGAAGCTCCTGTAAAATAGTCTAATAGGGGGTATAGGTGTTGTGTTAGTTGTCTCTTCAGAGGTTGCATGGCTTTTCACTTTCCTTCTTATGATGTCTTCGATGAAACCATTGGAGAAGCCGTTATTGACTAGGACCTGCCTTACCCTACAGAGTTCTTCGTCGACTTGCTTCCATTCTGAGCTGTGGCTGAGAGCACGGTCGACGTATGCGTTAACAACACTCCTCTTGTACCTGTCGGGGCAGTCGCTGTTGGCATTTAGGCACATTCCTATGTTTGTTTCCTTAGTGTAGACTGCAGTGTGGAAACCTCCGCCCTTTTCCATGACTGTTACATCTAGAAAAGGCAGCTTCCCATCCTTTTCCGTCTCGTAAGTGAAACGCAGCACGGAACTCTGCTCAAATGCCTCCTTCAGCTCCTGCAGATGTCTGACATCAGGTACCTGTGTAAAAATGTCGTCAACATACCTGCAGTATATGGCCGGTTTCAAGTTCATGTCGACTAAGACTTTTTGCTCGATGGTACCCATGTAGAAGTTTGCAAACAGGACACCTAGGGGAGAACCCATGGCGACCCCATCTACTTGCTTATACATGTGCCCATCCGGGCTCAAGAAGGGTGCCTCTTTAGTACAAGCTTGGAGTAGTTTCCTCAGAATACTTTCTGGCATGTCAAGAGGAGTACAGGCTGGATCACGATACACTCTGTCGGCTATCATTCCGATTGTCTCGTCCACAGGTACGTTGGTAAACAGCGATTCTACGTCCAACGAGGCTCTTATCCCTGTGGCCCGTGTGCCCCGCAGTAAGTCCACAAATTCCAAAGTCAAGTCCAAAGATCATTGGGGAATATAAACCTGGATATGCGTATGGAAATGTCAAGACGCACAAGCCTGGAAACCCACTTCGGCCAATCATTAGCCAGATACCCACACCCACGTACAGACTGGCGAAGCGACTCAACGGCCTGCTGACTCCTTATGTTCCTTGCGCCTTCAGCCTGAAGTCTCCAAAGGAATTTGTGGACTTACTGCGGGGCACACGGGCCACAGGGATAAGAGCCTCGTTGGACGTAGAATCGCTGTTTACCAACGTACCTGTGGACGAGACAATCGGAATGATAGCCGACAGAGTGTATCGTGATCCAGCCTGTACTCCTCTTGACATGCCAGAAAGTATTCTGAGGAAACTACTCCAAGCTTGTACTAAAGAGGCACCCTTCTTGAGCCCGGATGGGCACATGTATAAGCAAGTAGATGGGGTCGCCATGGGTTCTCCCCTAGGTGTCCTGTTTGCAAACTTCTACATGGGTACCATCGAGCAAAAAGTCTTAGTCGACATGAACTTGAAACCGGCCATATACTGCAGGTATGTTGACGACATTTTTACACAGGTACCTGATGTCAGACATCTGCAGGAGCTGAAGGAGGCATTTGAGCAGAGTTCCGTGCTGCGTTTCACTTACGAGACGGAAAAGGATGGGAAGCTGCCTTTTCTAGATGTAACAGTCATGGAAAAGGGCGGAGGTTTCCACACTGCAGTCTACACTAAGGAAACAAACATAGGAATGTGCCTAAATGCCAACAGCGACTGCCCCGACAGGTACAAGAGGAGTGTTGTTAACGCATACGTCGACCGTGCTCTCAGCCACAGCTCAGAATGGAAGCAAGTCGACGAAGAACTCTGTAGGGTAAGGCAGGTCCTAGTCAATAACGGCTTCTCCAATGGTTTCATCGAAGACATCATAAGAAGGAAAGTGAAAAGCCATGCAACCTCTGAAGAGACAACTAACACAACACCTATACCCCCTATTAGACTATTTTACAGGAACTTCTTTTCCACAGCTCATAAAATGGAGGAAAGGGTCCTGAAAGATATTGTTAATAGAAACGTTATCCCTACAGACAAAAATCAGAGGATACAACTGACGATTTACTATAAAACCAGAAAAACGGCCAGCCTACTCATGAGAAACTCTCCAGACACAAAACAGAACGCTTTAAAAGAGACTAACGTCGTCTATGCCTTCAAATGCCCACTTGGGGACTGTAAGCTCCAAAAAACCCAGTATATAGGCAAGACAACAACATCTCTTTCTAGGCGTTTAACGATGCATAAGCAACAGGGCTCCATTAAGGAACATATAATCTCTTCCCATAACCAAACCATCGCCAGAGAAATCCTAGTAAACAACACAGAAATCATCGATAGATACAGCGATAGCAGGCGGCTTGACGTTTGCGAGGCACTACACATCAAGAAGTCAACACCAGCAATCAACAGCCAATTATTGCACAACTATATTCTACCCACCTCAAGACTCCGCTCCAATATAGAAGCATCAAGAAATATGGACCAATAGGCTTTCTACAAACACTTCTATTCAATACCCATTGTTTCTGTTCTGTCTTGTGTTGATACTTTTAATACCCTATTAATATCCCCTCCTGTTCTGTCTTGTGTTAATGCCACATCACCCTTCCCACCTAACTCAAATGTAGATATAATATCAGAGAGACGTAAGTTCTAATCAGTTGTGTATTTGTGAAGTCTTTGAAAATGTAATAAGTTTTACGAAACGCGCCCGTGTCGCGTCAGACTAGAAATAAAAATGAATTTTGGAGAAGTGATTTTTGATTTACCTCCAACAGTGAAGCGTAATGTACGAAAGATTGAGAAAATTCGTGTTAGAATTATTAATCTTACTTTTTCGGTCATATTTAATAATATATGTCTACAGGAAAGACTGCTACCAAAATATACTAATATATATATATATATATATATATATATAGAGAGAGAGAGAGAGAGAGAGAGAGAGAGAGAGAGAGAGAGAGAGAGAGAGAGAGAGAGAGAGAGAGAGAGAGAGAGAGAGAGAGAGAGAGAGAGAGAGAGAGAGAGAGAGACAGAGAGAGACAGAGAGAGACAGAGAGAGACAGAGAGAGAGAGAGAGAGAGAGAGAGAGAGAGAGAGAGAGAGAGAGAGAGAGAGAGAGAGAGAGAGAGAGAGAGAGAGAGAGAGAGAGAGAGAGAGAGAGAGACAGAGAGAGAGAGAGAGAGAGAGAGAGAGAGAGAGAGAGAGACAGAGAGAGACAGAGAGAGAGAGAGAGAGAGAGAGAGAGAGAGAGAGAGAGAGAGAGAGAGAGAGAGAGAGAGACAGAGAGAGAGAGAGAGAGAGAGAGAGAGAGAGAGAGAGAGAGAGAGAGAGAGAGAGAGAGAGAGAGAGAGAGAGAGAGAGAGAGAGAGAGAGAGAGAGAGAGAGAGAGAGAGAGAGAGAGAGAGAGAGAGAGAGAGACAGAGAGACAGAGACAGAGACAGAGACAGAGACAGAGACAGAAAGTGAGAGAGAGAGAGAGAGAGAGAGAGAGAGAGAGAGAGAGAGAGAGAGAGAGAGAGAGAGAGAGAGAGAGAGAGAGAGAGAGAGAGAGAGAGAGAGAGAGAGAGAGAGAGAGAGAGAGAGAGAGAGAGAGAGACAGAGACAGAGACAGAGACAGAGACAGAGACAGAGAGAGAGAGAGAGAGAGAGAGAGAGAGAGAGAGAGAGAGAGAGAGAGAGAGAGAGAGAGAGAGAGAAAGAGAGAGAGAGACAGAGACAGAGAGACAGAGAGAGACAGAGAGAGAGAGAGAGAAAAAGAACCACAGCTGTGGACAGGGTGGTAAAGAATTACAATTCAAAGAAAGGGGGATTGAGGAGGCCATACAAAATAAGGAGAGAGTTATGGGGAGTCACAGCGGCTCAAATTGGGTGTGTGCACATGACAACGAGGCCAGTGTTGGAGCCGCACCCCCTTAAGGTGTGACGCTGAAACCCCTCTCCAAGAACAGGAAGCGTACAGGGTGATCTCCTTATCAAAGTATAAGCGCTCTTCGGGTTTTGGTCGGTTGTATGGTAGGGATGTACGCAACCTACCTACAACAACGTAACACGGGTTACTTAGTAGACGAGAGGGGCTGGGTTCACAAACACACTACACCTAGGACCTATCGTCATTCACATTCACCTGCACCGAAGGGAAGGGAAGGGAACTATCAGAGGGGAAAGCGCCAAGCTATTTCATCTATTTAGAACTTGGTAGGGGTTAGGATAAAGATTTGAGATGAGGTCAGGGGGGGGGGGGGGAGGGGGAAGGAATGTACCCATCCCCTTGGTCGGTCGGTGATTGAACGTCGACCTGCATGAAGCAAGACCGTCGTTCTACCGTCCAGCCCAAGTGGTTGGGTGTCACCTGCACCCAACCACTTGGGCACAGTACAAACAGCCGCTCCCCAGCCGGTCTGCCAGAGTGGTACACTCTCTGAGGAACCTCTACACTGGTATACCTAACAATGGAAACAGATCTGATAACACTTTACAGTGTTACAAATATTGCTCCAACAACCTATTTCAAGACCAATAAAAGTCCAAAATATTTCCTAGGTATAGAAGACAATCATTATGAAGGCTTCAACATAGCAGCTCGCCTACAATAATTCAATCTCTCACATAATTTTACTTTGGACCAAAGTACAAAATTCAGTCATTATATGACACCCAGGCAGCGCAGTCACTGAAGCACGCACCAGAACTCGTACATGACATTAGCACAAGAAACATCATGCATGTCATGGAGATTCACAACCAATATGGCATGAAAATACTGAAAGTTAGCTGCTCTGCCACTTCTAAAGCTAACGAACAACTCCATGAACCCAGTTGGTCCATACGCCTGACAGCTGAGTAAGGGCGTCTGACAGCTGAGTGGACAGTGCTTCGGATTCGTAGTCCTGATGTTCCAGGTTCGATCCCCGGTGGAGGCGAAGACAAATGGGGAAAATGTTTCTTTCACCCTGATACCCCTACTACCTAGCATTAAACAGGTACCTGGAAGTTAGACAGCTGCTACGGGCTACTTCCCTGGGGGTGTGTAACAAGAAGGAGGCCTGGTCGAGGACCGGGCCGCGGACACGCTAAGCCCCGAAATCATCTCAAGATAACCCATGACAATCCTAATCACCAAAACATCTAAGTTTACTTTATTTTTTATTTAATTTACTTATTTATTAATATATACAAGAGTTCATACATTCTTGTACAGCCACTAGTACGCGTAGAGTTTCGGGCAAGTCCTTAATCCTATGTTCCCTGGAACACGACCCCGCGAAAAGTCGTTTAATAACCAGGTACCCATTTTACTGTTGAGTTAAACAGAGGCTACAGTTAAGGATTTTCGCCCAGTAAATCCTCCCCGGCCAGGATACGAACCCAGGACAAAGATCTCGGTTCATTAAACATTAAACGTTTACAGTGTGATACGAACACAAACGAGACAATAATGTAAAGAAACCATACAAAGTTGCACAAATGTGCAGATGAAGTCAATTTTTGTACTAGCTGCGATAGCAAAACAGATACATGCATATATTGTGAAACAAGTACTAAAAAATATTCGCAACAATCAACTTCAAACTCAATCCAACTACTTCACTAACAGTAAGACAACCTAGTATCCCAATCACTCCCAGTACACCCAGCACACTCCCACGTCATACTCATGTGCTATCAGTAACAAGAACAACATGTATCATAATCACCACATAGCCGATCATCGTGTTCACCCGCACTCACAACTTTAGTCAAGAAATGCTGCAAAGGATGTTTATTGACTAATGAGAGAAAGAGGAGGAGGAGGAGGCTATGTAGGTAGTGATCACATCTCCCCAAACTGCTCTGTCTTCGGGAGGCTGGTGTGGTGCATATTTCACAATACCTTTTCTTTGTTCCTAAATAAGCCTCTTATTTCAGGGACTGCTGGTGTTTGATGTGTTGAACTGCTTAAAGGAACCTTATTTGCTAGAAAAATCCCTGTGAAATAATGCGTCTTATATGTTTTGACTATCTAGCTAATAGCGTATTGCTACTTTTTCTTTGTTATGATAGTGATAGCCTTGCTGATAGTGCAATGCCACATTTTGTCGGGTTCACTTAGCACAAGTGAAGAGAAAATATTGAAAAAACTTGCAAAGGTTAAAACTCTGTGAAATCATATCTGTTTTATTAAGTTTTGACTAGTCGGCTAATAGCGTACTACATTATTGTCTTTTTATGTTATGTTTACCTCGACAGCGTTGTAGTGCTTGGAAATTGTATGTGTGGGTCCCATTTCCCTCTTACTGCTCATAAATATTGGAGGCTGTAAAGTATTTCTATGGAACATGACTCTTCTTATTCTTACCCCTTTTTAAAACTAGATGCAATAACCAAATTATGTTTTACCTTCTCTCTCTCAATATGGATGTGGGTTGGTGTGGGTTATTTGTGTGGACTCGGGAGATATGATCACCACATATAAGTTTTTCAAAGAAAATGATAAGCTAGGTAAGGTCCGTTTATTTAACACACAAGACATCCATGCAGTAGTGAGATTCCCTTTGATGGCTGTGCACATGTCAGTGAAAAAATAGAAAGTGCAAAGATGTTTCGGAGTGCTATTTTAGTCAAGAAATGATACAAAAATTTGTGTTTATTGATTAGTGAGAGGTGGAACAAGAGACCATGAGGTATATGTCATGATCACACAGTTAACAAAAAATATTAGAATATGTAGGTAGTGATCACGTCTCCCCAAACTCTTCTATGCATATTTCACAAAGTCTTTCTTTCTAACTCACCCCTCTTAGTTCGTGGAATAGTGGCCCACCTTTGTTTAAAACAAATCTACAAAGCTTCACATTTACAAAAAATTATATTTGGTCATCAGACAGAAAGATGATTTCCACGTTAGGTTACGTAACGATATAATGTGTTACAAGAACTAAACAGGCCTGCGGTAATATTTTATTTGTGTTTGGATGTAATGGCTAAACATGGTTCACATTTTCAATAATGTTATTTGGTCATCCGACAGAAAGTTGATTTCCACAATACGTTACAATGTGTTACAGGGGCTAAAACTGGAAGACACTAATATTTATATGCTGAGAGATGTAATGGAGATGGACTAAGTCTCACTTTTCATTTCAAAATGTTATTTTGGACTGCAGAAAGTTGATGATTTCCACGTTAGGTTACAAGTGTTACAGGGGCTAAAACTGGCAGACACTAATATTTATATGGTAAGAGATGTATTGGAGATGAACTAAGTCATACTTTTCATTTCAAAATGTTATTTTGGTCTGCAGAAAGTTGATTTCCGTGTTACGTTACAATGTGTTACAGGGGCTAAAACTTGCAGACAGTAATATTTATTAGGTAAGAGATGTAATGGAGATGGACTAAGTCTCACTTTTCGTTTCAAAATGTTATTTTGAACTGCAGAAAGTTGATGATTTCCACGTTACGTTACAACTGTTACAGGGGGTAAAACTGTAGACAGTAATATTTATATGGTATGAGATGTAATGGAGAAATTGTATTTGGCTAAACGTGGTTCACATTTCAATAATGATATTCGGACATCGGGCAGAAAGTTGATTTCCACGTTACGTTACTAAGTGCCTCACTCACTCCTTCAGTATAAGAGCGTTGAACATTCTGCGACATTGTCTTGCTATGATTTTGCAAGTCTACTGTTGCGCACAGTGCAATACAGTCCTAATGGCATAAGACCAACCTGACGTCATTTTTTAAAAAATGCTATTTGATCACCAGACATAAAGAAGTTTTCCAAGTTACGTAATGATGATATAACGCGATATAAGCGTGTGCTAATATTTTATTGTGTTTAGAATGTAAGGGCTATAGGAGATTGTCTAGACTTGCATACATTTTCAAATGCTATTTATTTAGGCAGCAGAAAGTTTATTACCTTGCATTGACTGTGTGTTACAAGAACTGAGCACTAATGCTGATGTGTGTTACAAGGTCTGCACAGCAATATTTGGTGTTGGATGAAAAGGGGGGATGGAGATTGAGTAGACATGCATACATTTTCAAATGCTATTTATTTGGGCAGCAGAAAGTCGATTTTCCCCATTACGCTCCATTGACTTTGTTACAAGAACTGAAAACTGACATAACCCAGAGCTAACTATTTCACTATCGACTCATCCGGTCTTATTCTCCTCGATTGGTGTTTACATTTGGATAATGTAGGTCTTAGAGACAGCCTTGAACTCGGAGATAATGAACAAGTCAATTTAGTAATAATATCAAGACTATGTTTTTCCACATTAGTCTTATATATGTTTACTTTGCTTGGAATTTGTATGTGGGGAACATTGCTCACCTATAGGAGAGAGAATGAATGGCGCGTTTGACGTATAGCGAGGACTGACCGCGATGTGTTCGTATGTTTGTTTGTTTATTTTACCACTATGAATATGAAGCTACATTATGTTATGTCTACCAGTTGTTGAATAAACGCTACGTTATGTTAGGTGATACAAGAACTAAACAAGCTTGTGCTAATATTTTTATTGTGTTCGGAATATAAGGGCGAAACACGGTTCACATTTCAATATTGTTATTCAGTCATCGGACAGAAAGTTGCTCGTTACTCTTAAAATGATATTTGGGCAAAGAACGATGTTACCACGTTTGTCATGTTACGTTAATGTTATTTTGGCAAAGAACGATGTTACCATGTTGCTCACGTTAGGATACAAGGTTACACATAATGCTAAAGGCTTTGCACAGAAAATCGGTGTAGGGGAGGGTGGGGTGATGGTTGATGATAAGGGGGAGGAGAGGCAGGGGGGTGGGGGGGCCTGTTGGAGCGTGGGTTAGGTGAGCGGTGTTGTCTTATTTAGCCCAGTTGTGTGTCAGATTCCCAAGAGGGGGGCCGCCCACAAAGGCTCTCTCCTGCCCAGGCCTGCATTTGGAATTTGTATGTTGAGGTCCTGGCTCACCTTTGAGAAAGACCATTGTCACACTCAATGCTATGTGCCGGTGTGAGCTGTGTCAGGAGAGAGTATGGTACGCCGTATTGCTGTCACTCCCAGCCGTGTGGTGGTGGTGTTGGTATGTGGTATGTCCTGCTATGTGGATGGAGGGGGGAGGGGTGGGCATGACTGACTATGGTAGAGGTTGATGATGACATTCACAACAGTTAGGCCTCACTCTTTGAAGAGGTAACCTCATGTGATCATGTGGTGTCACTCCTCAGAGCTATGTGGTAGGTATGGCCCGCATATCCTTAGCGCCCTAGAAGCAGGGAGGGTACATAAAACTGTCATTCTTTAAGAAAAAATAATGACTCAACTTTCACACAAACCCTCCGCCATCTGTTCCCTCCCTTTCCCCTCCCATCTTAAGACCACGGACTCTCATCACACTCCCCTGAACACTTCCTGCCCATGTAGGGGGAACTAATCGTCGTCATTGATCACCACCAACACAGCTGCATTGGCTGAGAAAAGTTAAACGCTTCTTTGTTTACAAACCCAGCTGTTCCCTCCCTTCCCCCTCCCATCTTAAGAGCCTGCTCCACTCTCAGGTAGGTCTCCCCCCTCCCTCCTCAACATAACGTACTTACTCCCATACCCATCTTAAGACTCTGCTCTCCTTCCCTCAACATACTCCAATCTATCTACACACAGGATTAACTCTAAGGCACATACTCATATATATTCATCTTCTCTTCCTTCTCCCTACATGACCGCATACCAACCACATACCCTCCCACCCCCAACATAACCCTCTCTCAAGTGACGCCTGGCCGGACGCCACACGCCAAAAACATCCGGGGAACCCCCTTTCATACCTTGAGTACTATGTACCTGTGCTCACCTGAGCAGTAGGGCTTAATGAGCTCACCTGCTCAGGTGCCGCGGACGATCGTAGTCCTCAACCTCACTACTAACCCATACGTAATGCTAATCAGAAAATAGGTTTCCTAAACTCTCCGCATGTATTTAAATGGTCATACACCTGACACAAGGACACAAGCACATGTTAGCAAACTCATTTTAATTTTTTTCTCATAATGTACTTTCAGTCATCATCTTCTCGCAATCAATCATAGAAACAATACAATGCTTCCCGTAACATTATATCCCCACTAACACTCTTAAACCACGTGATTAGACAGCCTTCATAGTCCCTCTGACACATAATTAACTCCTCCTAACACAGATCACAAGACCTGGATAATAACATTGATAACTCCAATCGTCTACAAACCCAGGAAGAGGCCCATCTATCCCACCATCGCCACTCTCCCTGCTGACCAAAATATACCGCCACCAAAAGCATCAGAAAAATCCAGTCCTCCGTTCATACCAGCTTTGATGAGCACCTCTCGAGATAGGGAGACAATTACCAACACAAAGTAGAGGTCTCTTGAACTTAACACTTGATAAATATATTAAAACCACAATGGATGGAATGACATAGAAGGATATTATTTCTAAATAGAGTTAAGAAAAATTACACTTCTAACAGCCTCGGAAAACAGATAGAATATTATTTAAAACTCACACAATTTAATGCCTAAACATACTTTAATATCCGACACCTGGTTGCATATTTTATGAAGTCCGAAAGTCCTGTTGTTATGTCTTTAAACAGCACACGAGAACCAAACTCATATAAGATCAAACATTGTAGTAATGCCATAATCCAATCATATGATGATGCAAACAAAAGTTTTGCAACATTGGCAAAATTAATGTATAAACACGAAATCCTTTACGCACTTTGACATCACAAACACTTCAATAATTTTCTGCACAACATATATCCCCCCAATCACTAGTTTGTCAATGCAAGATTTAACAAGTCTTTACAGTGACACTGATATTCAAATCATTATGATGGCAAACTTCAATGTTCAACTTCATTCATTCCACCTCAACAACATTAACCAACATGGACAACAACTTCTCCACTATACTTTCAAAAAAGGCTTTCCATTCCCTGATTCAGACTGCTCAATTGTTCTTACACACAGGGGCCTCGTAGCCTGGTGGATAGCGCGCAGGATTCGTAATTCTGTGGCGCGGGTTCGATTCCCGCACGAGGCAGAAACAAATGGGCAAAGTTTCTTTCACCCTGAATGCCCCTGTTACCTAGCAGTAAATAGGTACCTGGGAGTTAGTCAGCTGTCACGGGCTGCTTCCAGGGGTGTGTGTGTGGTGTGGAAAAAAAAAAAAAAAAAAAAAGTAGTTAGTAAACAGTTGATTGACAGTGGGGGGGGGGGGCCGAAAGAGCAAAGCTCAACCCCCGTAAAAACACAACTAGTAAACACACGTTGGATCTAATCCTAAACAAAGACCAGGCATACATAAAGGCACTTATCATCAGCATCACAACACCTTGGTATCTCACTCACACATCTATATGACATTACACATAAAGAACAACCCAATATGCTTTCAAACTTACAACATATTTTTTTCAGATAATCTTCTATCTTGAGGTTATCTTGAGATGATTTCGGGGCTTTAGTGTCCCCGCGGCCCGGTCCTCGATCAGGACACCACCCCCAGGAAGCAGCCCGTGACAGCTGACTAACACCCAGGTACCTAATTTACTGCTAGGTAACAGAGGCATAGGTTGAAAGAAACTCTGCCCATTATTTCTCGCCGGCGCCTGGGATCGAACCCAGGACCACAGGATCACAAGTCCAGCGTGCTGTCCGCTCGGCCGACCGGCTCCCTAATTCATCATAATTGATCAAACTAGGACATATTCACACAGATAATAGTTGAACATGATCTAATAATTGCATATAGTGAACAGTCACAGACAGACATAAACTACCAGATACATAAAATGCAAACTACAGTAACACAGACAACAGAAACATCGTTCCTCACAACTACACTAAAACGATACTCAGTCGTCGATCAGAGCGTTTCCTATTATGCTGCCATGACTGATTTATTAAAAAACGCAGATATATAACCAAATCTTATTGGGACATAAGAATTAATCATCAAATCGCTTAGGGCGTTTAACATGACGCTTAGGACGAGAGTCCTTAAATACAAGAATATCCCTTGATGAATTGTTTGTCAGGGTATAACTATTTTTTTCTTTATCGATTGTACGACTTGGCACTTCTTCATTTTCTACACTAATTTGAATCACCTTGAAATAGGCCATATTGCGTGTTATACTATGGTCTCTATTACTAGCTGTTACAATGGTTCCTTTTACACTAATCACTTTATATGGTTTTGTATCATACGGCATATCTACCCAGTGTTCCATGCGGTTTTGCATGGTAGTTCCTGAAAAAAGCATACATAGCTTGTTTCCAGGATCGTCCTTCAGCATAAGCACAGCGTACTGCTTTCATGAGAGGTTGCATGAGTCTCTCAACTTCTCCATTTGCTTGAGGATGTAGTGACATCACACGGCGGTGTTTGAATCCAATATACTCAGCAAAGTTGACGAAGTCTTGTCCATTGAATGGCGGTCCATTGTCCGTCTTAACAACTTCAGGAATTCCAAAATTTTAAAAGATCTTATCGAGTTTCGGGATGACAGCCTTTGCAGATGTGGAAGTGATGATTTCTACTTCTGGATAACGTGAGTGATCATCAATGACTACCATCAAGTACTCTCCAGTTGGTAGCGGTCCGCAGAAGTCCATCGATACTTCCGTCCATGGTGCAGCAGGTAGTGGTGAAGGTTGTAGAGGTGTTGGTCTTGAAGTATCCACTGCAGCTTGGCAAGGGACCTATGCATCATGCTTATCCTTTGCTTGACGATCAATGCCAGGAAACCACACCTTTTCTCGTTGCAGCTGTTTGGCCGTAAAAAGACCTTGGTGTCCTTGATGTGCAAGCTTCACAGCATGCTGCTGGAGAACTGATGGAATGACGATACGAGTACCTCGCAGCACGGTGTCGCGTTGTTGTGTAACACTTAATTCTGTCTGGATGCGTTCAAGTGCTTTGAATGCATCTTGGTCAACTCCTGAGGGTGGGATGCGTGGAAACTTTTTTTGGTCAATGCATCCACTGTTGCTTGCAGAGTTGGGTCCTCTAGGGTTACAGTACAGATTTCATCAAGAGTGAGAGCCTTAGGGACTGCATCACAGGTTACAGAGTGTACATATTCCTCGGCAACTTGCTGATGCTTGGTGATGGTGAAACTGTTGGCAGGATGTCGACTGATGTAATCAGCAGGATTGCCTGCACCCGGCTTGTATTTCACCGTAAAGTTGTATGGTTGCAGACGAAGAGCCCATCTCTCAATGCGAGCTGGTGGTTTGGACTTTGGATTATTGAAGATGGTCTCCAACGGTTTGTGGTCAGTGACTATCGTGGTGAAGGGTGCACCAAGCAGATACACATTGAAGTGTTCACAGCCCCATACAAGAGCAAGAGCTTCCTTCTCTGTCTGACTGTGTCGTTTCTCAACATCTGTGAGAGAACGGCTGGCGTAGGGAATTACTACTCTGGAATCTGCTTGACCAGGTTTGTGTTGGGCTAAAACAGCACCTAAACCCACAGGACTAGCATCACAGTTTGCTCGGTGTTCACTGATGGGTCAAAGTACGCAGCAGTCGCATTCTCTACTAGAGCATCTTTCACAGCATCAAATGCATATTGCTCGATAGCACTCCAGTACCATGATGCATTTTTCTTCAGGAGCTCACGTAGAGGATTCGTAATGGTAGCAAAATTTGGAATGAAGGGAGAACAGTAGTTTGCCATTCCCAGAAAACTATGTACTTCAGTGGGCGTTGAAGGAGGTGCAGCATTCTTGATATCTGCAACTTTCTTAGGATCTGGAGACAGACCTTTGTCACTAAGAACATGTCCAAAGAATTCAATTTTATCTTGATTGAACTCACACTTTGCTCGGTTTAGCGTCAGATTCTTTTCTCGTAGGCGTTGCAATGTTGCACGAAGAGCTTTGTCGTGTTCAGCTTGGGTACGGCCATAAACAATGATGCCATCAGACATGTTGTCAGCATTAGGTATATCTTGCAATACCTGGCTGATGATGTGCTGAATACCTTAGCAGCACTGTTAATACCAAAACTCAGGCGCTTGTACCTATACAGACCTCGATGTGTCGTAAACGTTGTGATGAAGTGACTCTCATCATCAAGTTCAAGCTGATGATAGCCCTTGTTTAAATCTAACTTGCTGAATACAGTTGCACCATTCAAGCCGTTGATCATATCATCTACAGTGGGTGTAGGATGGCGTTCACGCATTATTGCCTTGTTGGGAACGCGCATGTCCACACAGATGCGTATCTCATCTGGATTCTTCGGCTTTGGCAGAGTGACAATTGGGCTTACCCATGGTGTTGGGCCTGTTACTGGTTCAATGATATCTAGTTCCATTAGCCTAGCCAGTTCGGCATCGAGTTTCTTGCGAGTATGGAATGTCTGTTGGCGATGAGGTTGGGTAACTGGAACTACATCTGGGTTGATATGCAGATGTACTTTGCTATCAGTATAACAACCTATGGATTTAAATCGATCAGAAAATTCAGCAACAATAGCATCAACATTGTTTGCAGATTCCACTGTTACAGCATTAGAAAGCTGAAGTAGCCCCAATTTGGTTGAAGTTTTGTAACTGAGCAGAGACTCCCTTGCATTCCTAACAACATGGAATGTAGTACTGAGCATTGCACTCTTTGACTTCATCTCTGCAGTGAAAGTTCCAATGACTGGCAAGGCTACCTTCGAAGCATAGGCAGTGGCTTTACCATTATAGTTCTCAAGCTTTGGGAACTGTTGTTTAAATTTCTCATAGTGCACTCAGCACTGGTGTCAATGTTTGATCCAGTGTCAATGAGAACTTTGAGACAAATACCAGCAATGTATACTATATCTTTGGGTTGTTTGGAAGATTATTCCATTCTGTGATTGATTGTACTCCATAAGTATAATCACATTCACTGTCATCTGAGACTGGTTGTAATGAAATGTTGTCTTGTACATTATTAACATTCTGGATATGAGGTGCATTATTGCGTTTAAGACCTCGACCCCTATGACCTGATCCTCGTACAGTGCTTTTAGTCACTGACTGTGGTTTCTTGAGTGCGGAACAACAAACAGCACCAAAATGACCTAGTTTTTCACACTCATAGCACTTCTTACCTTGAACAGGACAAACATTACCTTGGTGTGGGTAGTCTCCTCCACAATTGTAACATTTATTGTTGACACCCTCTGATGTGGGTCGTTGTGACTGCTTGAGTCTTGTTCCATGACTCCAGTTGTGATGCGGTTCTCGGCTCAATATGCTGTTACGTTTGCCATGATATCTTCTATGATCATGGTGTCCTCCCTGAACTTTACGTACCTCATCACTGTTAGTAAGAGTGGCAGAATCGTTGTTGGCACTGCACTCCATGACACGAGCATCACGTGCAGCATCTTCCATTCGACGAGCAATATCCAGTATCTTGGTAAGAGAACTTTCATCATCAACACGTTCTAGAGCTCTTCGACGAAGACGTGTAGATGTGCATGTTTCAATTATTTGCTGTTTGATTTCTTTGTCAACATCAGAAAACTCACAATGTGCTGCTAAACCCTTTACACGTGTGTGGTATTGATCCACAGTTTCATTAGAGAGTTGTTTTGCTCTCCTGAAATGCATAATTTACAGAGCAGTGTTTTGTCTAGGTTTGAAATTTTCAGTTAGTTTGGCTTTGGCAATGTCATAATCTTTGTCACCACCAGTGTCTTTCAGTGTGTCAAAGATGCCACAAACTCGATCACCTACATAATGAAGTAGAATGGCACGTTTTCTTTCAGCACTTTTGATGTCTGAAACTATCAACAAATTTTCAAACCTTTTAAGCCATCTGGTCCACCTCTGTGACAGGTTTGTCTGGTCACAGTCAGGATCAAATGCAGGAAACTGAGGTATATTTGCCATTTTTACTGTATAAATGTAAACTTATCACTTAAATGTTCCTCAGAATACTAAACACTTACTGCACTGTAATATGTTAATTAAGGATTCACTGTAATTACTTTAATTTTGCAAAGCACACAAGCATTTTAATGCAAAAGTTCACAGCAGTGCACAATACAACTGCAACTGACCTCTTACCTAGCCTTGTGTACATGTGGTGTTGTTCCTACTCACAGCTGCACAGCAGTTGGCACAGCAGTTGGCACAGCAGTTGGCACAGCAGTTGACACAGCAGTTGTCAGCAACGTTGTTGTTTGATGAGTTTTCCGCACCGTCAACACAGCAGACAGTTCAAAGCATCACCAGCATGAAGAATTTTTTAGCACAGAGCATCGTTTCGTACACAAAACATCGGGTTTTGTACACAGCATCAAAGCGTCGTTTCGTACACAGCATCGGCAGTTATTGCTGATTCCTCAGTACACAGCTTCAGTCTGCACATAGCTTCCTTAGCACACAGCTTGTGTGTAGATTTAGGTTCTTTAGAAAGAACCTAAATTCATTCTTTACCTGCATTTTTTACAGTCTTTTCGTTTTCTTTTCATTCATACTTTTCATTCTTTGCCATTCTTTACCTAAGTTCATTCGTGACGGCGTGTACATGGCTGTCTCAACATCTTAGCTTTTGTATCTCTTTCTCAGTCTTGGTTTTCTGGCAATGTCTTTTTTTCACTGTCTCTCTCTCAGACTATGAGTCCATGTCTTAGTTTGTTATCTTTTCTATCTCCTACCTTCAGGCGGTCCATAGAATTACCGGTCCGTCTAATTACCACAAGAACATAAGTTTCAGAAAGCTTCCTGGCAATACGTTAGTAATGAATAAATATGATATATTTACTCATTATAATATTGGTGCTGAACCTACAACACGAAAAAACATAATTTTAATCTGAAAAAGTATCTTTTTATAAAGAAATTAGACGAAAATAAAAAGCTGGTGACGCCAAATCAAGTCGACGATCCAAGCTTCGGTTAGGTTAAGTTAGGTTTGGTTTAGTTAAGTTAGGTTAGGTTAGATTAGGTTAGGATAGGTTAGGATAGGTTAGGTCAGGTTAGGTTAGGATAGGTTAGGTCAGCCTAACCTAACATATCATATTTATTCATTACTAACGTATTGCCAGGAAGCTTTCTGAAGCTTGTGTAGCTTGTGGTAGCTTGTGGTAATTAGACGGACCCTAGAATTACCCAAATCGGCCCAAAAGTACACAAATCCTCCTAGTATTACGTAAGTAATGAAGAAATATGGTATATTTTCTTACTATAATGTTGGTGCTACACGTAGAACATGATCAAACCTATTTTTACTCTGAAATAATCTAATTTCATAACGAAATTAGACGTAAATATGTGAGAGGTGACGTCATAGGAAGTCAACGGTCCAAGCGACAATTGTGTGGAGCGACTTATCCAAGATATATGGTCGCCTGGAGAGTGTTTGCTGCCATATCAGCCTCCTGTACACAGTGATCCAGTCGTCGCATTTCATGGTTCAAATTGTCGCAAATTTAATTGGTGATATTAAGAAGTAGAATGTGTATTTATAATAATATCTTTCATAAACAGCCACTAAATCTTTAATATTTATTAAACAAAACGTGTCTGGAAGTTAAATCAACTCCACAGGACAATAAATTTGTTATATAGATACTAGCGTTATTCGTTGATTGATGATTGATTGATTGATAAAGATTAAGCCACCCAAGAGGTGGCACGGGCATGAATAGCCCGTAAGTGGTACAATTTTTTTTTTCTCGGTATTCTGAGGTTGCATTTAACCATCAAGCTGTTATCGCGGGGTAGGATACTGCTTCACAGTCTTTATGAGGGTGTCCAGCTGCTGGACACCTTTGTTGACCAGGAGAGTGGCTGTGTTGATGGCTTCAGGGTGGCCACTGCATGATTCAGGAACTCTTAAAGCTCTTCTAAGGTCATTGGTTGTTTCACATTCCAGAAGATAGGGAAGTAATGACTTTTCTGTGACAGTTTGGCAGAAGATGCACTCTCTCTGTCGGGGTTCACCAATCTCCCAGTTGCATCTGTAACCTAGACGTAGTCTATATAACCTAACTGCTATTTCCCTGTGGATTCCTTTTGGTATATTTAACCTTTCTAATTTGGTTGCCTGAAGATACCATGTTGCAGATGGCGAACCTTCAGCTATTCTCTGGTGCAGGTAGGCTTTGTTGAGATGTGAGAGTTTTTTGGTGATGATGTTTTTTATGTTCTCTAGGCTGGGTTGAATTGTTTTATGTATCACTGAATGACGAGTTGCCAATTTAGCAATTTCATCAGCTTTTTCATTTAATGGGATTCCAATATGGGATGGGATCCAGTTTAAAGTTATGTTGAGTCCTTTGCCTTTAGCGACTGCTCCAAGATACAAAATGGTGGTAATTATTTCCACATTATCTTTCCACTGTTTTTGTCCTAGTATTTGAAGTGCAGCTTTTGAGTCTGTGTGTATGATTGCATTTTGAGTGTTTTGTGCAATCACATATGCGAATGCCTGTTGTATGGCAAACAGCTCAGTTTGGGTTGATGATACTAGTCCTCCCAGTCTCCAATATGCCTGTACGCTGGTCGTGCAAAGAGCAGCGCCAGCACTCTCATTTTCTGTGTCCACCGATCCGTCTGTGAAGATGTGGGTGGCTCCTGCTACTGCAATGCTATACATTTGCTCTTCTATTATGCGCCTTAGGATTGTCGGATCATAGGCAGCCTTTTTCATTGGAAGACTTTCTATTACTATTTTGAAAGTAGGCTCTTCCCACGGCGCGGAAGGAGTGTAATTTGGGTGTGGATGATCACCATCTCTATCAAGAATCATGTTTTTTAAATGTAGTCTGTTTAGGACTTTTCCTGCTCTTGCAACCCAAGAGTTTCCATTGTTTTGGCCTAGTCCAACCACCAAGGCCTGCCGTACTGGGATTGGATCAGAAGAAATAATTATCTTACTGATAATTGTAGCTGTCCTTTGTGATATTCTTTCTTGTAGAGAGGGCAAACCCGTCTCCAGTCTAAGAGTTTCAAGTCTGGTCCACATGGGGGGCTCCCAGTGCAGCTCTCATAGCATTGTTTTGGGCAACTTCAAGCTTTTTCCACTGTTGGTGTGATAGATTTGTGAGTGCAGGTGCGGCATAATCGATCACTGATCTGACTGCCTGTACATAGTATGTGCGAAGGACTTGCAGATTGGCTCCTCCAGAAAGGGAGGTTAGCGACCTGAGGATTGCCGTTCGGGCCGCAGTTCGCTCTCTCAAGTAAGTGACCTCAGCATTAAAATTCATGTGTGTGTCCAGGATGATTCCTAGATACTGATAGGTGTCGACCCATTCTATTGGTTGACCCTGTACTGTGAGTTGGATGTTGGCCTTCGCTATTTTTATGGGCATGGCCTTTGACTTTGAGGGGTTGAGTTTGATCCCAATCTGTTTTGCCTCTTTACAGATGCAGTCTAAGCATTTGGATGCAAGGCGCGCCGCATCCCTTCCTTTTATGATGATGACAAAGTCGTCCGCGTAGTTTAGCAGCCTGCAGTGATGTGGGAGTTTCAACCTCATTATTCTTTCCATTAAACAGTTGAAGATTAGAGGGCTGAGAATACCTCCTTGCGGTGTACCATTTTCATGTCTTTTGTACTCAGAGACTGTGCCATGAAGTTTTACTCTTGCTTCTCTGTTTATGAGACAGTTTTTGGTCCAGGAGAGCAGGTTGCCTCTGACCTCTTTGTCAATGAGGCAGCAGAGAATAGCTGGGGCGCTAGCCAGTTCAAAGGCATTTTCGAGGTCCAGGAATATCAGCATTCCTGGTCTGTCATTCAAGTGGGCTAACAGAGTTGTAATACATTCCACTGTGCCAACTCCTCTTCTATAGGCATAAATATCATGGTGCAGTTTAGGCATTTTCCACTCCAGTCTGTTGAGTGACATTCTGTCAGCCGTCTTGGCAGCACAGCTTTGGAGAGAGATGGGCCTGGGATTAGCTGGATCTTTGGGTTTTGGGATCGGCACTATGTCTGCTCTATTCCAAGCAGAAGGTCTAGTTTGAGAAGTCCAGGCTAAATTAATTAACCTTAGGTATGCAGTGTCTCCCTCTGGGCCGAGGTTTCTAATCATTTTATAGGTTATTTTGTCGGCTCCAGGGGATGTATCCTTGGAGTTTTTCTTAGCCCGATTGAGCTCATCCAGTGTGAAGGGGGCATTAGTGTCAGAGACTTCTTCACATGCTGTAAGAATTCTGTGCCACCATTCTTCCTCTAGTCCGGTCTGTACTGCTAATACATCTGGTGGAAGTTGATTGCTGGCTGCTCTCTCTGCAAACCTGGTTGCCAGTACTTCGGCTTCCTGTTGAGGATCCTTGGGGTGTGGGCCCTTTAGGTGTTTTATTCCCTTTGGCTCGGTGAATTTGCTGCCACATCTCTCCGAGAGAGGTGTGTTCATTCAGGTGTGAACACCATTCCAGCCACTTTTGTTCTTTTATTTGTCTGGTCTCTCGATGTACATGTTCCTTGACCTCACAAAGTAAGATCCTGTTGCAGTCACTTGGCTGCTTTTTGTATAGCTTTCTTGTTCTATTGAGTCTATGGTTGAGTTCTTTGACACGTTCGCAATAGTACCAATGATCTTTATGGTGTCCGGTGGACTGTTTTTTCAGTGGGATTGAGTGGTTGGCTGCACTTTGAATCGCTTTAACAAATTCTTGTTCTGCCTGATTAATGTCTTCGGGAAGATCATAGTTTCTTTGCCACTCTGAAATGAGGTTTTGAAATCGGTCCCAGTTTGCTAAAGCAAAGTTCCAGGCTTCAGATGGAGGCGGAGGTGGGGTGGGTAGGTCTAACTGAAGATCAATTTGGACCCCATAGTGGTCGCTTGTGAGTGTGGGCTCAACCTGAGCTTGTGAGTTATTCGTTGGTATGCGTTCGCTATTTAAACTGCTCATGTCCTTTTCGTTCATAGAACACCGAACCCTACACGCTCTCTGATATATTGTATAATTAACAAATATTCACAAATAAAAATTATATTTGTATATGTTATCAGAAAGGCAGATATAAAATAGTTTTTGTTAATACATCACAGAGATTATACCTTATTAGAGAGGAAAAATATTCATACTTTAAACAAGGCTTCTTGACCGACGCTCTCCCTTTCGATGGGAACTACGACCTTTTGAAGATCAATGTTAATTGAATCTAGATATTGTAAAAAACGAAGTGTTTTATGTCATCAGAAAGACATATAAGCTGCATGTTAATACTTTGGCATAAATATAACTGAAGTGAAAGTGAAGATATATGCCTTTTTATAGTTACTTGATGGCTCGCTCAGGGAGTGTGAAGGCCTCCACACAAGCCAATCAATTTTATAATTAATATACATATATGCAAAGTAACGTCAAAGGTCTTTATTTCAGAATAAAGACAGATGTAGACGATAATGTAAATACATTTCAAGGAAAACATATCTTAAATGAAAGCAAAGATATGGTCAAATAAATAGCCAATACCACACCATCGCCGGTGTCCGGACACATGAACAACCGCATTAGGTGAAAGGAAATGTACCTAACCATTTCCATTTACGCAACCAGTTTCCGTTCTTATGTTCTTACTTGCAATTATTGAAATTTATCATCATCATCATTTACAGAAATAAATTAACATAAAAATGTAGTAATTTTAATACACAAAACAGAAGTAGATATGTATGTAAATTATGACGCAGGATAGGATCACTATTGCAGAACTATTCGCATACTTTGCGTCATTATATACAGTACTGGAATTTAAAAAAAAAATCGCGGAATATAGAGATAACACCATCATTGGTGTCCAAGAAAAGTGTAAGTACTTCATTTATAATGATGTGCTGCCAAAAATCTTAGCGAAGTATCTAAAATTTGCTTACTGTAAGTAATTCATGCAAATGATTGTAAAGCTGCCGCCCAGTTGGGTGGGTGTGGAGCACATGACTGTTAAGCTGCCCCCCAGTTGGGTGGGTGTGGAGCACATGACTGTTAAGCTGCCGCCCAGTTAGGTGGGTGTAGAGCACATGACTGTTAAGCTGCCGCCTAGTTGGGTGGGTGTGGAGCACATGACTGTTAAGCTGCCGCCCAGTGGGTGGGTGTGGAGCACATGACTGTTAAGCTGCCGCCCAGTTGGGTGGGTGTAGAGCAAGACTAGTAACTGGACGACTCACCATAGATGTAAAGTGCCTAGTATAGTGACTTGTGAGCCTCTTGTTGAATCACTTAAGAACATAAGAACATAAGAACAAAGGTAACTGCAGAAGGCCTATTGGCCCATACGAGGCAGCTCCTATTCTATAACCACCCAATCCCACTCATATACTTGTCCAACCCGTGCTTGAAACAATCGAGGGACCCCACCTCCACAATGTTACGCGGCAATTGGTTCCACAAATCAACAACCCTGTTACTGAACCAGTATTTACCCAAGTCTTTCCTAAATCTAAACTTATCCAATTTATACCCATTGTTTCGTGTTCTGTCCTGTGTTGATACTTTTAATACCCTATTAATATCCCCCCGGTTATGTCCATTCATCCACTTGTAAACCTCTATCATGTCACCCCTAACTCTTCGCCTTTCCAGTGAATGCAACTTAAGCTTTGTTAATCTTTCTTCATATGAAAGATTTCTAATTTGGGGAATTAACTTAGTCATCCTACGCTGGACACGTTCAAGTGAATTTATATCCATTCTATAATATGGCGACCAAAACTGAACGGCATAATCTAAATGGGGCCTAACTAGAGCAAGATATAGCTTGAGAACCACACCAGGTGTCTTGTTACTAACGCTGCGATTAATAAATCCAAGTGTCCGATTTGCCTTATTACGAACATTTATGCATTGATCCTTTTGTTTTAAATTCTTACTAATCATAACTC
Organism: Procambarus clarkii; assembly: GCF_040958095.1. Classification (NCBI taxonomy): domain Eukaryota; kingdom Metazoa; phylum Arthropoda; class Malacostraca; order Decapoda; family Cambaridae; genus Procambarus; species Procambarus clarkii. The sequence continues at coordinate 1,491,506 of NC_091168.1, forward strand.
CCAGATCCCTTTCGCAATCCGACTTCGCAATCACAACACCATCTAGCTCGTATCTTGTAACTCTATCATCATTACCTAACCTCAGAACTTTACATTTATCAGCATTAAACTGCATCTGCCAATCCTTTGACCATTTCAAAACCCTATCTAGATCAACTTGAAGTGATAGTGAGTCCTCCTCCGAATTAATTTCCCTACCGATTTTCGTATCATCGGCAAACTTGTGATACAAAGATTATTGATGTGTGTATTTGTGTGGGTGATTGAATATGTATGTGAATGTATATGTATGTATATGTATATATGCAATTGACGATCACGAAACAATGATCATTTGTATGCGGAAAATTCCATATTTCATTTCTCTGGATTTTCCGCATATGTATATATATGTACTTGTATGTATGATTATGTGTACATGTATATATTACATTAATAATTGTGAAGATTTTTATTTGTCTAAAGATTGTTATTTGCTTAGCTAAACGAACTAGAGAGTTCAGTTCCTGAACCGATTATGTGCCTCTAACCCTTTACACCACCGCCCACGGGATGGGTATGGGGTGCATAATAAAGAACAAAAATGAAAAATATTAAGAATTTAATTATAAACCACAATATGTTCTATATCATCAGAAATTCTGAAACATACCATATATTTTCAAATATTTGCAATTAAAGTATTTATTTAGGAAATAAGTATTTTAGTTACCCTAGTTAGCTCTGAGAACACACATTCTTGCAGAAAGAATTTCTTCCCACTAATCTGAGAGATGCTAATGAGACCAGTCTCGACCCATTGGACAAGTCAGCAACAACAATCAACTACAGCACCATCTATGTCAGAAGATATTCAAAATGGTTCTTGATATCATTGAAATTGTCAATACGAGAGCAGAATACATAAGTTGAGTGATGTCAAAGGAATCGTATTGACTGACCGAGCCCCACTGTAAATATGAAGGCCTTGGCATGCTGTGGAAAGGGAGTAGGAGTCCCTGTGCTACGAATGATATACTTGAGTACTGTAAGATCTCTTATTGGTTATGCTGCACCAGTCGTCATTTCTTGTTTTGGTAAAGGTAGGATGGGCAAGTTGGAGAAGGTACAAAATGAAGCCATGAGAATTATCTTAGGATGCCCAAGACTATGATTGAGATAATGAGGATGGAGTTGAATCTGCAGAGTATTGGGGATAGAATTGCAGAGATAAATGTAGCCTCTGCCATTAGATTAATGAGAGGTGTGGGAGCTAATGAATTAATCCTCTCGGTTCAAAAGGTGGGAAGTAATGAACAATGTATGATGAAGAAAAGAGCATATATGAATACCTTAGGTTCTAATGCTATTAATTATGATGTTATTACAGAGTGTATTGCTGTGCCCAAGAGAAAATTCACACCACCATGGGAGGATTGTAATGTAGATGTAGTAATTACTCCCTTGCAAAAGAAAAAAAGTATGTATAAAATAGGAGAGCTGAGGGCAACATATGATTGTATAATTAGGAAATTGCCTACAGAAAACACTCTACATGTATATTGTGATGGGTCAGTAGCTAAGGATGGGAAGGCAGGATGTGGAGTCTTGATCAGGGAGTACACTGACATCGGCACTCTAGATACTGTTATTGGACGCCGCTTAACTGACAATGTCTCTTCAACGCAGGCTGAACTCCAAGGTGTATTAGCAGGATTACAGGAAGTAGTCAAATGTGGTAAAAATGCCTGCTTCTTTATTGACAGCAGAGGAGCGATAGAGGCTTTAAATAGCAAACGCCCAGTATATCAGAATATTGTGATAGAGTGTAGAGAGAATGTTAAGAAATTAGAAAAAACTGGGTATAAAGTAAGATTAATGTGGATCCCTTCACATGTGGGAATAATGTTGAATGAGGTAGTTTATGACATTGCGAAGAGAGCCACGGAAAAAACTCTTGTTGATGTTGTATGTCAGTTAACCTTGAAACAAATAAAAACAAGAATCAAGATGATCCAAGAGGGTGAAGAAATGATAAAAAGAATGGCAATGGTGGACAGTAGTAACACACTTAAGAATTATTCAATAATAAATACAAACTCGTCCTTCACCTATGGTAAAGGAAAGTCTACTTGGAAGGATTCAATTTACATGAGATAAAGATTAGGATACAAATATATCTGGCAATACGGTGTTGATGTCAGTGAAAAAGATAAGGAGTGTAAATTATGTAGTATGCCGCACGCCCATACCTTAGAACATTATGTATTAGAGTGTCAACTTATTGATAACTATAGAAATAAGAAAATAAGTAATGTACCACATCAAATTGTTTGGATGTGTAATAATGGTATGATAGACAGTATACATAAGAACATAAGAACAAAGGTAACTGCAGAAGGCCTATTGGCCCATACGAGGCAGCTCCTATCTATAACCCCCCAATCCCACTCATATACTTGTCCAACCCATGCTTGAAACAATCGAGGGACCCCACCTCCACCACGTTATGCGGCAAATGGTTCCACAAATCAACAACCCTGTTACTAAACCAGTATTTACCCAAGTCTTTCCTAAATCTAAACTTATCCAATTTATACCCATTGTTTCGTGTTCTGTCTTGTGTTGATATTTTTAATACCCTATTAATATCCCCCCTGTTATGTCCATTCATCCACTTGTAAACCTCTATCATGTACATAAGAACAAAGGCAACTGCAGAAGGCCTATTGGCCCATACGAGGCAGCTCCTATTCTATAACCACCCAATCCCACTCATATACTTGTCCAACCCGTGCTTGAAACAATCGAGGGACCCCACCTCCACAATGTTACGCGGCAATTGGTTCCACAAATCAACAACCCTGTTACTGAACCAGTATTTACCCAAGTCTTTCCTAAATCTAAACTTATCCAATTTATATCCATTGTTTCGTGTTCTGTCCTGTGTTGATACTTTTAATACCCTATTAATATCCCCCCGGTTATGTCCATTCATCCACTTGTAAACCTCTATCATGTCACCCCTAACTCTTCGCCTTTCCAGTGAATGCAACTTAAGCTTTGTTAATCTTTCTTCATATGAAAGATTTCTAATTCGGGGAATTAACTTAGTCATCCTACGCTGGACACGTTCAAGTGAATTTATATCCATTCTATAATATGGCGACCAAAACTGAACTGCATAATCTAAATGGGGCCTAACTAGAGCAAGATATAGCTTGAGAACCACACCAGGTGTCTTGTTACTAACGCTGCGATTAATAAATCCAAGTGTCCGATTTGCCTTATTACGAACATTTATGCATTGATCCTTTTGTTTTAAATTCTTACTAATCATAACTCCCAGATCCCTTTCGCAATCCGACTTCGCAATCACAACACCATCTAGCTCGTATCTTGTAACTCTATCATCATTACCTAACCTCAGAACTTTACATTTATCAGCATTAAACTGCATTTGCCAATCCTTTGACCATTTCAAAACCCTATCTAGATCAACTTGAAGTGATAGTGAGTCCTCCTCCGAATTAATTTCCCTACCGATTTTCGTATCATCGGCAAATTTTCAAATGTTGCTACTCAAACCTGAATCTAAATCATTTATATATATTATAAACAACAGAGGTCCCAGGACAGAGCCCTGAGGTACTCCACTAACAACATTATCCCACTCTGACTTAACCCCATTGATACTGACTCTCTGTTTCCTTTGGAATAGCCATGCCCCAATCCAAGTTAATATAGCACCCCCAATACCATGAGCTTCTATTTTTTTTAATTAGTCTTTCATGTGGCACTGTATCAAAAGCTTTGCTAAAGTCAAGGTACACAACATCACAATCCTTACCACTATCAACTGCCTCAACTATGCTGGAATAAAAAGTTAGCAGATTTGTTAAACATGAACGGCCATTTGTAAAACCATGTTGTGACTCATTTATTAATTTATGTTTTTCAAGATGAAGACGAATTGTATTTGCAATAATTGATTCAAGTAACTTTCCCACAATAGACGTTAGGCTAATTGGCCGATAGCTTGACGCAAGTGATCTATCTCCTTTCTTAAAAATTGGTACCACATTAGCTACTTTCCATGACTCTGGCACTCTGCCTGACTCTATTGATTTATTAAATATGGTAGATAGTGGCTCGGAAAGCTCCTCTTTGCATTCTTTAAGCACCCTGGCAAACACTTCATCCGGCCCTGGGGATTTGTTTGGTTTTAGTTTTTCTAATTGTTTAATTACATCCTCCCTGGTAACTGCTAAACTAGTCAACCTGTCCTCATCCCCACCCACATAGACTTGTTCGGCTGAAGGCATATTGTTAAGTTCTTCTTTAGTAAATACAGATATAAAATATTTGTTAAAAATACTACTCATCTCCTTGTCATTATCCGTTATTTGACCTGTCTCAGTTTTTAATGGACCTATCCTTTCCCTAGTCTTAGTTCGATATAACTGAAAAAACCCTTTAGGATTTGACTTTGCTTGCTCTGCTATGCGAACTTCATAGTTTCTTTTTGCTTTCCTAATCTCTTTTTTAACATTTCTAACCAGTTGTATGAATTCCTGTTCTAAACTGACTTCCCCATTCTTAATCCTTTTGTACCAAGCTCTCTTTTTACCTATAAGGTTCTTTAAATTATTTGTTATCCACTTTGGGTCATTAGTATTCGATCTATTCAATTTGTATGGTATACTACGTTCCTGTGCTTCGTTTAGAATATTCTTAAATAAGTTATATATTAAATCCACATCGAAATCCCCTTTTACGTCACCTATCGCTGGGTTCATGTCTCGCTCTAAAACCGGCCCACACCCCATACCCAAGACTTTCCAATCTATTTGACCCAAAAAATTTCTTAGGCTATTAAAATCAGCTTTTCGAAAATCTGGCACTTTAACAGAATTTTCTCCTACAGGTCTATTCCATTCTATACTAAATCTGATTACTTTGTGATCACTGTACCCTAGCTCACTCCCTATTTCGATGTCATTAATTTGTGTTTCTCTGTTAGTTAACACTAAATCTAAAATATTATTTTCCCGCGTTGGTTCCTTAATGTGTTGCGTAAGAAAGCAATCGTCAATTAATTCTAGAAAATCTTCTGCTTCACTATTCCCTGTTTTGTTCACCCAGTTTATTCCACTAAAATTAAAGTCACCCATGACATAAATACTGTTAGATCTAGATGCTCTAGATATTTCATCCGATAGATGCTTTGCTTCCATTCTGTCTAAATTTGGTGGCCTATATATAACTCCTATTATAATATTATTTGCTTTTTCGTTTAATTCTATCCAAATAGTTTCTGTGTGTGGCTCAGTTTTGATTCCCTCTTTGAGACTACATTTCAAATTGTCCCTAACATATATGGCTACTCCCCCTCCTCGTCTAATATATCTATCTGTGTGAAATAGTTTATATCTATTTATCTGATATTCAGCTAATAGTTCTCTATTTTCTACATTCATCCACGTTTCGGTAAGTGCAATAATATCTATTTTTTCTGTGCAGACAAGAGCATTTAATTCATTAATTTTATTTCTTAGACTTCTACTGTTAGTGTAATATATCCTAAGTGAATTGTTATTTTGAGGCCCTTTTCTTTCCCTGATCAATTCTTTTCTCCCACGAACACATACTTTTATTACCTCCTTCCTCCAAATCAATTCCCATACCACTATCTACTAACAGTTTAAACCCAAACAAGCACCTCTAACCACTGGTTCCAATGAGTTCGCAACAGCAACAACCCCAGCCCTCGATAGATGCACCCCATCACGAGAATACATTTCATTTTTTCCATAGAAGTGTTCCCAGTTGTCTATGAAAGATATTGCATTTGATTTGCAATATCTTTCCAGCCAGCAATTGACACCAAGTGCCCTCGACATCCATTCATTTCCCACTCCCTTTCTTGGAAGAATGCCACATATGATCGGGATTCCTCCCTTGCTCCTAACTAATTCAATGGCTGTCCTGAATCTCTGTATTAGTTCCTCACTCCTAACTCGCCCAACATCATTACCCCCTGCACTAATACAAATAATGGGTTTGTTCCCATTTCCCGTCATAATATTATTCATGTTTCCAACAATATCACCAATTCCAGCTCCCGGATAGCATACCCTTAATCTGTAATTAGCAAACTTAATTTTAGCAATTAAGTTTAGTAATTAGCAAACCCTTAAACCCTTAATACTTAGGAGCTACAAGAATTTTGCCCCAAGAGTGTAACAATTAGATGCTGTGCTTACTATATTAACCTGCAATGTTAAATGGGATTCTTGTAATGTTAATTGTCTATTTGTACTTACTGAATTTGTGTAGAGTAGAAGTAGAGGGGGTAGAAATAGCCTAAGTTACTCTATCCCTTTGAGATGTATTTCTTTCTTGTCTCAATAAACATACTTGAACTTGAACTGTAAATATTTGTGGCTTCCTCTGTTGACCATAAAGTTACCGCCGCAGTCGCGGGTAAGAGACCGGATGTACCCATATACAAGCCACACTAGCTATTAGTTCATGTAAGCTGACAACTTACCCAGATAAACATTACTTCCTAATTATATATATATGCAAATAATACAACTGAAATGTTTAAAACGTGATTATATATATGTATCATGTGGACAGTTTTTAATGTAATTTTTTCTCCTGATATTCGGGTTCTTTATTATGCTTCATCTTGAGGAAAAGCCCAATACCTTACGCCATATTGATGCTCTGTCCACAGATCATTCTCTCTCTCTCTCAAATCATATACATTGATGGTTTCCTACACCACCACACGGGTGCAGCTGCAAGTGCAGTTGCCTCTACCCATCAAACAGAACTATTTGCCTTGCTTGTTACACTAAAATGTGTAAAAGTGTGTGTGTCTATGTATGTATTAACACGATGTACTGAACGGGGTGAGAATAGCTTGAGCTACCTCATCCCTTTGTGTGTATTTTACCTCAATAAACTTATTTCAATTTCAATTTCAATTCAAGTCTCCAAACTTGATGCATTAATTGTAAGTGATTTTCTACCATCCTGCATTAATTGTAAGTGATTTCTATCATCCTTAATTGAGCGCAATTCTCTAAGACACAATTGTAACATGACCATGTCTGAAGCTAGACAGAGAAAACACATTATTAGTGATGGTAACATAATCCATTTCATGTGAATTCCATCTTCGTTGACCTCCGAAACTTGAGGAATGGTCCAGAAAATAGCTACTAAAGTTTAAGTCAAGTGTGAAGATACTTTAGTTGATACTTAGATACTTCCAATAAGTGTAAACATAAGTGCTGGCGATGCTACCTTCATCTATTCAGACCCCAACCCAAACGCACTATATAATAATGAAATTAACAGATATAAAAAGTCCACTCATGGATGTAAACTAACAAACTCACATTAAACATAAAAAAGATGAACTACTATTTTTGTTCGGAAGTAAATCCTGAAACCAAATTCAACTTCAGATAGACAATGTTAACATTAGCAATAATGATTATGGAAAGTTTCTTGACCTATGCATAGACAAGAAACTGAACTTCAGCATCCACATACAATACATATATGGGTGTTATATGTGGGTGGTTAGAGAGAGAGAGAGAGAGAGAGAGAGAGAGAGAGAGAGAGAGAGAGAGAGAGAGAGAGAGAGAGAGAGAGAGAGAGAGAGAGAGAGAGAGAGAGAGAGAGAGACAGACAGACAGAGACAGACAGACACAGACAGACACAGACAGACACAGACAGACAGACAGACAGACAGACAGACATACAGACAGAGTGAGAGAGTGAGAGAGTATTCACCTAGTTGTGCAGGCACGGGTTGAGCTCTGCTCATTCGGCCCGACTCTCAACTGTCAATCAACTATTACTAACTACTGACTAACTAATTTTTTTTCTCTCGCACACACACACACACACACACACACACACACACACACACACACACACACACACACACACACACACACACACACACACACACACACACACACACACACACAAACAATCGACCGGGTAAACAAGGATAAACTATTCAACACTGGTAGGACGCGAACAAGGGGACACAGGTGGAAACTTAATACCCACATGAGCCACAGAGACGTTAAAAGGAACTTTTTCAGTGTCAGAGCAGTTAACGGATGGAATGCATTAGGCAGTGATGTGGTGAAGGCTAACTCCATACACAGTTTTAAATGTAGATGTGATAGAGCCCAGTAGGCTCAGGAATCTGTACACCAGTTGATTGACAGTTGAGAGGCGGGACCAAAGAGCCAAAGCTCAACCCCCGCAAGCACAAATAGGTGAGTACAAATAGGTGAGTACACACACACCAGGAAGCAACCCGTAGCAGCTGTCTAATTTCCAGGTACCTATTTAACTGCTCGGTGACATCACATTAACATTTACAGAGAGTAGGGAATTAATTAGGTATCTGGGAGCTAGTTAACTGTTGTGGGATGTATATCTTGAGGTACTGTATACAATGTTCACAACAGAGCAATGTATAATCATTTCATTGTATACAACACATTGAGAAAGAATGAAGGTTAGATCCGAAAATTATTGTGTGGCTCTCTCATGGCTTGTTTCCGACGCGAAGAGTTGTGAATTTACATGAAAATGTACCAACAAAATCTTGTTACATAGCAGTAGGAGTAACATTTACTCCCTAGATCCACGAGTCTAGAGCGCTGTCCACTCGGCCACCACCTCTCTTATGAGAGGGAGAGAGTGAGTGTGTGTGTGTGTGTACTCACCTAATTGTTCTTGGGGAGTTGAGCTCTGGCTCTTTGGTCCCGCCTCTCAACTGTCAATCAACTGATGTACAGATTCCTGAGCCTACTGGGCTCTATCATATCTACATTTGAAACTGTGTATGGAGTCAGCCTCCACCACATTACTGCCTAATGCATTACATCTGTTAACTATTTTGACACTGAAAAAGTTCTTTCTGACGTCCCTCTGGCTCATTTGGGTACTAAGTTTCCACCTGTGTCCCCTTTTTTGCGTACCACCCGTGTTAAACAGTTTATCTTTATCTACCTTGTTAATTCCTCTGAGAATTTTGTAGGTAGTGATCATGTCTCCCTTACTCTTCTGCCTTCTAGTGTCGTGAGGTGCTTTTCTCGCAGCCTTTCTTCGTAGCTCATGCCTCTTAGTTCTGGGACTAGCCTAGTGCCATATCTCTGAACTTTTTCAAGCTTCGCCTTGTGCTTGACAAGGTACGGACTCCATGCTGGGGCCACATACTCCAGGATTGGTCTTACATATGTGAGAAGAAGGTTCTGAATGATTCCTTACACAGGTTCCTGAAGGCTGTTCTGATGTTAGCCAGTCTCGCATAATCACACACTCACGTGTGTGTGTGTGTGTGTAAAATATACACTGAGGACAGGCAGCTTGTGTATGTCTATTCGTTAGGTGTATATTGAGGTCCACCTCCAAGGTCGAACTACTGACCTCCACATTCACCCTGGGCACAAGTAGTCGCGAACCACCAACCCCAGGAGCAGGAGACAGTAGTTCTATTAACAACTTAACCTACAGCATAAAGAACAATTCCAGTAACAAGAAATGGCAGTTGTTAACTGCTTCTGGAACCCTTCCTCGAATGTAGATGTTGCAAGGTTCTTTGATTATGTAAGTTAACAATAAAGAACTAGATACAAATTAAATGTGTGCTATAAAATATGTGTATGTGACATATATTCATATAAGCACAGACGTTGCGGTATTCAGAGTAAGGACAGTTTTTCCTCAGACCCATGCTCACAGTTCCTAGAAACCAGGACAATTTAGTAATCATGCGAAACTGCGGCATCTCTTACCGATTCCATTTTGAACAAAAGGTAGTGAACAAAAATATCGAGTACATACAAGCAAAATATATATTCAGGCATTAAGTGTGCAACTTCATCATAGTGAACAATAATAATGGTTCTGTCAACTATGGGTTTCACAATAAACTAAAGGTAACAGGATGAGCATGGGTTGCACAAACTATTGGTAACAGGATGGGTATGGGTATGGGTTGCACAATAAATTACTGCGCTAGGATGAGTGTGTGTGTGTATATTATATATATATATATATATATATATATATATATATATATATATATATATATATATATATATATATATATATATATATATATATATATATATATATATATATACATATATATATATATATATATATATATATATATATATATATATATATATATATATATATATATATATATATATATATATATATCAGGAGAAAAAATTACATTAAAAACTGTCCACATGATACATATATATAATCACGTTTTAAACATTTCAGTTGTATTATTTGCATATATATATAATTAGGAAGTAATGTTTATTTGGGTAAGTTGTCAGCTTATATGAACTAATAGCTAGTGCGGCTTGTATATGGGTACATCCGGTGTCTTACCCTCGACCGCGGCGGTAACTTTATGGTCAGGAAGCCACGGATATTTACAATGGGGCTCGGTCAGTCAATATGATTCCTTTGACATCACTCAACTTATGTATTCTGTTCTCGTATTGACAATTTGAATGATATCAAGAACATTTTGAATATCTTCTGACATAGATGGTGCTGTAGTTGATTGTTGTTCATGACTTGTCCAATGGGTCGAGACTGGTCTCATTAGCATCTCTCAGATTAGTGGGAAGAAATTCTTGCTGCAAGAATGTGTGTTCTCAGAGCTAACTAGGGTAACTAAAATACTTATTTCCTAAATAAATACTTTAATTGTAAATATTTTAAAATATATGGTATGTTTCAGAATTTCTGATGATATAGAACATATTGTGGTTTATAATTAAGTTCTTAATAGTGATCCTATCCTGCATCATAATTTACATAATATCTACTTCTGTTTTGTATATTAAAATGACTACTTTTTATGTTAATTTCTTTCTGTAAATGATGATGATGATAAAGTTCAGTAAATGTAAGTAAGAACATAAGAATGAAGGTAACTGCAAAAGACTTATTGGCCCATACGAGGCAGCTCCTCGTATGGAGCTGCCTTTGATAAGTAATTACCAAAGAAGGCACCAAGCCGGGAAGGCTGTGTAGCACAAACAAATAAGTCTACTGCTCCTGAAGAGGACGGTATTACTTACAGTTTACTGAGATTAGTCTCACAAGTACCAGGTAATCCACTTTTAGTGTTGTACAGAATGAGTTTAAGTGAAGGAGTATTACCTGATGATTGGACAGTGTCATTGTTCCCATCCCCCAAAGCACACTCAGATAATTATAGGCCCATATCTCTAACATAACTTTGTCTATTAGCACAGTTTTCGGCGTGAAGGCATTGAGTAGATCTCGGCAATACAAGAAGTTTCAAGCTAAACTTTCTAATATGCTACACTCACCTGAGGTCCGTAGAAGAGCAAAATCTGATTATGCATTTTGGTTCTACAAGGAAGCCAACTCCATCAAAATATTAAATATGTACCCAACTCAATTAACGATTAATCAACCAATTACTCCATGGGATAACTTGGATCTAGCAGTTGATTTTGTAAATGCACCCAAGAAAGATAATGTACACTCTACATTATTAAAACAGTTAACACTGAAAAGCATCACTGAGAGTACTCAGGGTATGGGTAACGATGTGTATCAGTGTGTTACGGACCCGAGCCCAACGTCCGAGCATGGAGCAGTGTCGACCACGCCATCTGTGGGTCAGCTCCCGAAACCCCCTCCAAATGGACGGCGCCATCGAGTGAGGACAGGAAATACCAGCCACAAGGGCTAGTTTCCCGTCCTAATCAGCTCATAACACAGCCGCTGCTGACCTCTGGTGAGGTGGCGATTGGACAGCAACGCCATCTATGGAGTGGATAGCTGGGCGTTTGTGTCTAAGCCGGTAAGTAAGGTGTCCTAGTGTGTCCCTGTTACTGATGACGTGTCTGATTACAGAGTCGACCTGGGACTGCTGTAATGAACGTTGGATCACTCTACCCAAGGTAGTCGTCTTGTCTCCAAGTGTTTGCTGCAGCAGCTGTGAGTCGCACCCCCCCCCCCCCCCCGGATGAACACTGTGGTGTTAGTCTGCCTTTGAAGTGGCAGTTGAGGGATTGTCATACCCGGGACTGACTGGTGGAGACACTTAACCACTGGGGTGTTGTGGCAAGGAGAGTGGTCTGTGGGATCACACGAGGCTCCTGACTAGGGTTCGCGACCTTAGTATCGATCGTGGAGTGTGAACCAGCGTCGCTGATTGGAACCTGCCAGCTACCGGCTGGACTTGTGGTTGATGGCCTCCACGACGGTGCCCCCAGTGGAACTGTGATTTGGCTGGCCTGTGGCTAGGGTAGACTCAAGAGGATCGAAGGATTCATAGTGAGGCCACAAGAGCACCAAGAGCTTAGCATCGTGAGCACTGTGAACGTCCAGAGTCTTCCGAAGAAGACAGCGTTGTACATTATAGTGTTTATTCCTCCCCCTTGTGATAATCTTTATATTATTTATGGTGACGGTGTTAATTATATTATTAAGTTTTTGACTTTATTTCCCTTCCCCTTTTATTTTTCTTGCTTTACGGATCACATCCCTTGAAAGCCACTACTAGTTTGGGGCCAGATACCCTACCTCTAACAATATCAGAGAACGAACCCGGTTGCGACCCGAGAGGGCCGTAACATAATTGGCATCCCCAGCGGGATCCGACCCCTTGTCAAGTATGTTTGACAGGGGTGGTGAAGTGGCGTAATCCCTGTAAATAATTCCCCCTGTGTGTGACTATTAGGACGTTATACGTCCTGTGCAGTGCTCGGAGTGACGGAGTGACTAAGCGCAATATTGTGTAGTGCGGTGCTCAGAGTGATTCAGTGCAATATTGTAGAGCGAAGTGTTCCCTGTGATCAAGTGCAATATTGTGTAGTGTGGTGCCCGGAGTAATTACGTGCAATATTGGCAAGTGCAGTGTTTGGCGCGATAAAGTGCAATATTGACGTAGAGCAGTGCTCGGTGCGTTAAGTGCTAAAGTGAAAGCGGTGTGTTAAGTGCTAGTGACAATGGCAGAAAAATCGACCATCGACGATCTGGACGATGTTCAGGCTTTTCTGAACAGGGAGGACTGTCTTGCCAGATTAAAATATCTGGGCAAACAGGAACTCGTACTGGTGAGTGCCTACCTGGAGATCAAGATCCGTGCCAGTGATTCCCGTGTGGAGATCTTGTCCAAGGTTCACCGGCATTTGAAGGCCGAAGAAAAACAAGAAAGTGAGGCGCTAGGTACAAAGGAAAGTGAAGAAGTAGCTTCCACTGAAAAGGAAGATAAAGGCAGTGACATTGACAGTGATGCAGGTGAGCTAAATATAAGTTTACTTCCAGTCAAAATGCGTGCCTTAGAAATAAATCGTGAGATAGAATGGAAGAAGTTAGAAATAGAACGAGAATTAAAAGATAAAGAAATGGAGATGAAAGAAAAGGAAATGGCGATGAGGCGTTTAGAATTAGAAGAAAGGAAAGAAGAGCGAGAGAGAGAAAGAGAAAGAGAAGAGCGAGAAAGAGAAGAGAGAAACGAGAAAGAGAACGAGAAGAACGAGACAGACAAGAACGACGAGACAGAGAGGAAAGAGAGAGACAACATGAGCTAGAAGTATTGTGGTTAGGCGGTGGTCGGAGGCAAACAACTGGAACAAGTCTTTTCGATCCGGTGAGGAACATCAAAATGGTCCCGAAGTTCAACGAAAAGGAAGTTTCGAAGTTCTTCGCGGCCTTCGAGAAAGTCGCGGCCTCTTTGGAGTGGCCAAGGAAGAATTGGGCCATCATGATACAGTCAGTCTTGACTGGGAAGGCCAAATCGCCTACTCCACGTTGTCCCTTGACGACTCCGGCGATTATGACAAGGTGAAGAAGGTAGTGCTCATGGCGTACCAATTGGTACCTGAGGCTTACAGGCAGAAGTTCAGGAACCTGAAAAAGACCTCAGAGCACACTTTCACCGAATTCGCCACTATCAAGGAGCGACTTTTCCAGGAATGGTGTGCCTCTCGGAAGGTGGAGACCAAAGAAGACCTCGAGCAGCTCATACTGTTAGAGGACTTCAAGGATTGTTTGTCTGGAGACCTGAAGACGTACTTAGAGGAGCAGCAGGTAGAGACCTTGAGTGCGGCAGCCACCATGGCTGAGGAATACATCCTGACGCACAGGCCTTCTGCTAAGTACGTCCCGTGGAATTACCCACGCCGGTTTGACAAACCTCGTCATGACGAAGAGGAGACCCCCGTCCCACAAAGCGCTAAGAAGACGCCCCCAAGTAGCCCTCGAAGGACGAGTCCTAGCAGTCCGAAACACCGGAGTCCGAGGAGGAATATGGTGTGCTGGACTTGTGGGCAGAAAGGGCATGTAGCTGCTATGTGCCAAGGCAGAAGAGGTAGCGGCGCACGTAGGGAGGTGATGTTGATGAGCTGTTTGACACTACCAGCAGGAAGCCAGTCTACGACTACGCAAGAAGAACCACGATTGTTTGCCCCTCACACTTCAAGCGGGTATGTATCGAGTAATCATATTGGTAGATCAGTTGTAGTGCTCAGAGTTAGTGGAGCAGCCCAGTCCCTGATCGTGAGAGACTCGTTACCCGAGGGAGTAAGAGAAGACGGGAGACAAAAGGTTATCCTGGTTGGGTTTCCGAGGACGCAGTACATCGCCCCTTTAGTGCCGATACATCTCGACTCGCCTTACTTCAGCGGCACATGTGCGTTGGCAGTAGTCGATACCCTACCTATAGCTGGGATTGACGTGATACTAGCCAACGACTTGGTGACAGATTGGAGCACCAATCATCCCAAAATTGTGGACGAGTCAGCCGGGACAGCGAGGTCTGAGGTAACAGCGGGCAGTGGTAATGTCCAGGTACAGTCAGACCCGGAATCAGATAAAATGTTTAATCCTTCCTCTCGCCTACAGATTGACAACATCCTAGCAGAGTCTCCTGATTCTTCTCCCAATAAGGAACAGGAGGTTACGATGGCAGAGGCAACTGAGCATGAAGAGAGGTCTCGCGTGCAAGTACCCACGGATACCAAAGAGTCTGGAGCGAAGGCGGATGTGTACTTGCGGTATGGCAAGGTACAGCGTTCATTGAACCGGCCAGAGATTCCCCAGACGTCAGAGGTATGTGAGGTATGTTCGAAAGGTCTAGTGCCCTCTTCGGTCCAAACCAGGATAATGGTTATAGCCGGCTATGGACGTTTCAAGCTCAGGAAACTTATCCCTAAGTTAACTAAATGTTTCCTAGCGGTATTTTTTGTTCTTATGTGTGTTCTTGGTAAGGACCAGTGGACGACCCGACAGATGATGGCTCCCACGAACATCGCGAGGAGGTCCCAGGGATTGGAGACGTGCACAGTGAGTGTTGCAGTTGAAGAAGGGACCTGGAAGGTGATGGTAGATACAGGAGGTACGAGAGATGATAATATGAGTGACTGTTTCCGACAGGTTGACACCCCCCGCGTGATTGCTGAGCCTAGATGCAGCGTTATACGGAACGTTGGTCGACCTGACGGTGGCAGAGCGAATGCCATCTTCGGAGTACAAGCAGCTCTGTTGGGACTAGGTGTGGGCCTAGTAGAGGAGTATGCTGTGAGTACTGATTTGACTGTCGCTGTCACTCTAAATAATCCAACCCCTGTATTCCAGGTTCCCGTCTCCCTGAAGGACCGCCGGACCGGTACCAGAAATGCCGTCTGTGACCAGCCATCATCGGTGCCACGACACAGGGAAGTGTCGATTCACCCCAAATCGCGTCGATGTCGATCCTTACTCGAGACACGTGAGATTATGCTCCGGATTAACATCTCGGTGGAGGTGTGGGAAGTTGCAACAGGCAGGTCATTGCCTTCCATCTGCAAGTTTCATCTGTGCCAGAGTTTCCCGTTCGGACAGTTCTGTGGACAAGACAGCCTCATCACTCCCGTTTATAGTGTACGTGAGTCCATTTGGAGTTGTGTCCCCGTACTAATTTGGTTTGTGTTTCTCTTTATAGAACCCCAAACCAAATTCCTTTTGGTGGGGAGGTGTTACGGACCCGAGCCCAACGTCTGAGCATGGAGCAGTGTCAACCACACCATCTGTGGGTCAGCTCCCGAAACCCCCTCCAAATGGACGGCGCCATCGAGTGAGGACAGGAAATACCAGCCACAAGGGCTAGTTTCCCGTCCTGATCAGCTCATAACACAGCCGCTGCTGACCTCTGGTGAGGTGGCGATTGGACAGCAACGTCATCTATGGAGTGGATAGCTGGGCGTTTGTGTCTAAGCCGGTAAGTAAGGTGTCCTAGTGTGTCCCTGTTACTGATGACGTGTCTGATTACAGAGTCGACCTGGGACTGCTGTAATGAACGTTGGATCAGTCTACCCAAGGCAGTCGTCTTGTCTCCAAGTGTTTGCTGCAGCAGCTGTGAGTCGCCCCCCCCCCCCCCGGATGAACACTGTGGTGTTAGTCTGCCTGTGAAGTGGCAGTTGAGGGATTGTCATACCCGGGACTGACTGGTGGAGACACTTAACCACTGGGGTGTTGTGGCAAGGAGAGTGGTCTGTGGGATCACACAAGGCTCCTGACTAGGGTTCGCGACCTTAGTATCGATCGTGGAGTGGCCTAACCAGCGTCGCTGATTGGAACCTGCCAGCTACCGGCTGGACTTGTGGTTGATGGCCTCCACAACGGTGCCCCCAGTGGAACTGTGATTTGGCTGGCCTGTGGCCAGGGTAGACTCAAGAGGATCGAAGGATTCATAGTGAGGCCACAAGAGCACCAAGAGCTTAGCATCGTGAGCACCGTGAACATCCAGAGTCTTCCGAAGAAGACAACGTTGTACATTATAGTGTTTATTCCTCCCCCTTGTGATAATCTTTATATTATTTATGGTGACGGTGTTAATTATATTATTAAGTTTTTGACTTTATTTCCCTTCCCCTTTTATTTTTCTTGCGTTACGGATCACATCCCTTGAAAGCCACTACTAGTTTGGGGCCGGATACCCTACCTCTAACAATATCAGAGAACGAACCCGGTTGCGACCCGAGAGGGCCGTAACACAGTGCTATACCGACGGTTCTGTAGAAGAAGGTGGACGATGTACCGGATGCGCATGTAATATATTTGAACAATCTTCTCTCGTACATACAGCAATGGAGCGCGTCAATGATTTAGCAAGTACAACTCAAACCGAACTTGCAGGCATATACCTTGCCACTGAATTTTTAAAAGACAAAGGCAGAGGACTTATATACTGTGATTCGCAGAATGCACTCCTGGTATTGAACGCACATAGTAGTGACACCCAGAAAATAGTCAGTGATATTCGAATGAATATTTTAGCTGCCAAATAAAAGAGATTTGAAATTAAATTCCTATGGATACCATCACATGTTGGCATCTCAAGGCATGACACTGTTGATATGCTTGCAAAGACAGCCTGTAGAAAACCAGTGGTAGAAATTGATATGGGTGTTTCATTAGCAGTGACAAAGAGAATACTTAAACATCTAATAAAAATCTCACCGACCTAACAAATTCACAAAGACCTGAAAGTTGTAGCATTAAATATTATGATAGATATCGTGAGGAGACATTCACATACAGGATTAATGGAACAAGAACCCGGCAATGTGATGTTATAGTGGCCAGAATACGCTTGAGATATAGACGTATCTGGTAGCTTTCTCAAAACCCAAATGTCGAGTACACAATGTGTCAACTTTGTGACAGAGAAAATATGCACTCCCTTGAACATTATATTGTAGAATGTCCCATACTGACTGACTTTCGCCCTCCTGGGCTAAGGTATGCTTAACTGTGTAATTACTATTTGAGTACTGGAACACTTGATGATATATTGGAAGTGTACCCTAGATTGACCATGTAACGTATCAATTATACAATGAATGTATGTGATGTAACTCTATAACCTGAGGTTGTGAAAGCACCTTAATCACCTTCAGTGATTAAGTGCTTAATTGCACACTAGTTTCTCTATCAGTTATCTCACCTTGTCAGAGTAAAAGAGACAAATATATGTGTATATATGTATATGTACGCATATGTCTGTGTGTGTATATGTATGTGTATAAAGTATATGTGGAAGCTGATCAGAATTACATTTCACCTTTGTAAATGCACGTTAATGACACTATGTAAAAGACACATCGAACACTTTATGTAGGGCATACATAAATCTGTGTATTTATGTATTTACGTATGTAGCTTAGCCTAGCATTACAATCATCTTCTGTGGTTGATTGTTCAATAAATCCCTGAACTATATGTTTAACAAATATCTAACCCTATCCATGGAGTTAGTTTAGTTCATATATTATGCACCTCATATACTCATCTTGTGGGCGGTAGTGAAAAGGGTTACAGAGTCCATGGCGGACAGAAGAAAATGTATATATGGTGGTTAGCATTGTTAATGTGTGGCCACGTCTGTGGTAGAAAATAATACAAAAAATCAAATAAAGGTATTATTGAAGCTTTATAGGAAAACATTAAATCCTAAATATATCTTTAATATTATACTTGAAATATTGTATACTTTGCTCTCTCCATCGTACTTCTGCACCTGCTGGCAAGTGGTGTGGTGTGATGTGCAGGTGATGTTCATTACTGGGTGAGCTGGCAGGTGGTGCTCACCTGCCAGCTCACCCAACGAAAATTTGGTTTTTAATACACTTACACATTTATTGGGTCTTTCCTTCACCTTCATTCAAGCACTAGGGTATTACAGTAAGTGTTTTAAATATAATATTTATTAACGTTATTATTTTTAATTTTTATTATTATTAGTATTATTATTAACAGGAGAGGAGTGTGTGTGTGTGGGGGGGGGGGGAGTAATGGTCCACATGTCCACATCCCAATGCCCCCCCTTCCAGGACTGGGGGTGCGGGGGTGTACAATAAACTATACCCACCTCCGGCAGCAGCTTGTCGAAGGCGGGAGTGGAGCCTAGACAGTTTGTCATGATAATTAGTGATGGCTCTTATTTTGATTATGGGTCCGTAATCCAGTTAAGTTTTTATTCTTAATTTATATTACAATGCTGGTAAAATACACTTCTTGATGATGAGTATGGAGTACAAATGAACTCATTGTGTACCCAAGTTCAAGTTCAAGTATGTTTATTGAGATAAGCAATAAATACATCTCAAAGGGATAGAGTAGCTTAGGCTATTTCTACCCCCCTCTAATTCAAGTCCCTCAAGGGGCGCACAAATGCTGTGAGTACAAATAGACAAATAACATTACAAGAATCCAAACAAGAATTGTGTATCCTATACTCACAGGATGAGTATAGGGTACACAATAAACTACCACTCACATCATGGGTATGGGTTGCACAAGAAACTATCGCGCAGAGGATGAATATGGAGAGCAAAGTAAACAAAGATTCACACGATGAGAAAGGGTTGCTCAAGGTCCTATGACTATGACACAATAAACTACAGGTCACAGGATAAGTATGGGTTGCATAATAAATTACAGGTCACAGGATGGGTATGGGCTGCACAAACTACCGGTAACAGGATGAGTATGGGGTGCACAATAAATTACCGCACAGAGGATGAGTATAGGGTCTACTGGTTGGGTACATATCCTTTCACCTAATGCGACTATTCATGTGTCCGGACACCGGCGATGGTGTGGTATTGGCTATTTATTTAACCATAACTTTGCTTTCATTTAATAATTATATTAAGATATGTTTTCCTTGAAATGTAGTTACATTATCGTCTACATCTGTCTTTATTCTGACATAAAGACCTTTGACGTTACTTTGCATATATGCAAATTAATTATAAAATTGATTGGCTTGTGTGGAGGCCTTCACACTCCCTGAGCGAGCCATCAAGTAACTATAAAAAGGCATATATCTTCACTTTCACTTCAGTTATATTTATACCAAAGTATTAACATGCAGCTTATATGTCTTTCTGATGACATAAAAAACTTCGTTTTTTACAATATCTAGATTCAATTAACATTGATCTTCAAAAGGTCGTAGTTCCCATCGAAAGGGAGAGCGTCGGCCAAGAAGCCTTGTTTAAAGTATGAATATTTTTCCTCTCTAATAAGGTATAATCTCTGTGATGCATTAACAAAAATATATATTTAATATATATTAAAATATATTTTATATCTGCCTTTCTGATAACATATACAAATATAATCTTTATTTGTGAATATTTGTTAATTATGCAATATATCAGAGAGCGTGTAGGGTTCGGTGTTCTATAAACGAAAAGGACATGAGCAGTTTAAATAGCGAACGCATACCAACGAATAACGCTATTATCTATCTAACAAATTTATTGTCCTGTGGAGTTGATTTAACTTCCAGACACGTTTTGTTTAATAAATATTAAAGATTTAGTGGCTGTTTATGAAAGATATTATTATAAATACACATTCTACTTGTTAATATCACCAATTAAATTTGGGACAATTTGAGCCATGAAATGCGACGACTGGATCACTGTGTACAGGAGGCTGCTATGGCAGCAAACACTCTCCAGGCGACCATATATCTTGGATAAGTCGCTCCACAAAATTGTCGCTTGGACCGTCGACTTCCTATGGCGTCACCTCTCACATATTTACGTCTCATTTCGTTATGAAATTAGATTATTTCAGAGTAAAAATAGGTTTGATCATGTTCTACGTGTAGCACCACCATTATAGTAAGTAAATATACCATATTTCTTTATTACTTACGTAATGCTAGGAGGATTTGGGGTCTTTTGGGCCGATTTGGGTCGATTTGGGTAATTCTATGGACCCCTCTCAGGCTCAGACTTGCTCTTTCTCTTGCTTTCTTTCTCTCTATCTCATCTCTTATCATTGTTTTACCTTTCTCTGTCTGAGTCAGTCTCTTTTCTAGTTTTCTTTCTTTCTCTATATTTCAAGTTTCTTTCAGTCTCTGTCTCTCTTCTACTTTTCTCTGTGCATTTCTTTTTCTCAATCTCAAGTCTTAGCGACTCTGCCTCTTTTATTACATTTTTACTTTCATTATTACTAAGATGAAGAATGAATTTATATGAGAAAAAAGTAAAAGAGGAAGGAAAGGTTAAATACAAGGGAATATTAGATTAAGAGAGGAAAGGGAGGTTAGAAGAGAAGGTGGATTTGAATAAAATATTTAAACACAACATATAAAGGGGATAAAATGTTTGAATTCACTTAAACAAAAACAAAAGCTATATCTGTAAGATTGGGTTAAGGATAATATATTTTACAAAATATGTCCAACACAATTAACAAAACAAATAAACTACGTCGGAAAGGTTAGGTTAAGGACAAAGAATAAGAGCATATTATATTAAACACAATAAATACACGTAGATCTGAAAGAGGTTAGTTAAAGAACAAAGAATAAGAACAAATAATATCCAACATAATATATACAACCTAAGAGATACTTGATGAGCTTTATGTAAAAATTAGTAAAGGGCTTAAAACACTACTTTTAGCAAATATAACCTGAAAATGCTTAAATACACCATCTTTAACCAATATCCCTTGAAAATGTATGAACACTCATCTTTAGCCATTATCACTTGAAATGTAAAAATTACCCAATTTTAACAAAATCTTGGAAAAGTTTAAGCATCCATCTTTAACCAATATCCCCTGATAATGTAACAAATGTAAAAGAAACCTGGATTGACAAACATATGTCCTGCAGGAAACATATATTCAACTGATCTAATGCATATAATGGTGAAAATTAAAACCTTAACAGAGGTTATTGAATAAATGGGCTCTATGTTTGGAACTGAAAAATAAAAGTGATGAATGAGAAGAAATAGTATATTAAATGTATTAAGAAAGTATGGAAAGATTAGATGTTGTAAATAGGTTAGGGCTGGTTGGGATAGGTCTGGGTTGCGTTAGGTACTGGGAAGCATGCTCAAAGGAAGGGAACTATCAGGGGAAAGCGCCAAGCCATTACGACTATATAGCACTTGGAAGGGGGTCAGGATAAGGATATAGGATAGGACGGCGTGGGGGTGGGGGTGCGGGGGAAGGAGAGGAATGATGCCCAGCGACTTGGGGCAGGGCCGGGGATTGAACGCCGACCTGCATGAAGCGAGACCGGCGCTCTACCGTCCAGCCTAAATGGTTGGGAGAAGCATGCTCAAGCAACACTTTATATAGAATATTAGAGATTGAAAGCAGAACTAACAGAGGGGAATGGTAATGAGAATTGGATAGGTTAAGACGCTATAAGTAAAATAGTTGACTGTGCATTTTTGTAATGTTCTGAAATTAGCATCTGTGTAAGAGTTTCTTAAAGTGGCTAAGTGTTTGTGAGAGTTGTGCTAGTTTCTCTATGAGTGCATGTGATCTGTGTTAGTATATGAATATATGTAAGTATTTACATGTTTGACTAAGTTTATATAATTTGTGTAGTTTTGAAAGAATTTGTATAAACAGGAAAACTTATGAAAGTTTGAGAAAATGAGTAAGTAAATGAATTGAGAGTATGTGCACATGTGCAAGTCTATGTTTGGTTTTGTATTTATATAAGTTTATGCTCAAGTAATGTAAGTTAGATTAGGTCGGGAAAGTTACGTTATGTTAGGTAAGATATGTAAGTTAGGTTAGGTAGGGGAGGTTCTTTTACGTTAGGTAAGTTATGTAAGTTAGGTTAAGTTAGGTAAGTTATGTCAGGTAGGATAGATTATGGAAGTTATGTTGGGGTCCATCAGGTTGGAGAGGAAAAGTAAGTTAGGTTGGGTTATCTTGAGATGATTTCGGGGCTTTAGTGTCCCCGCGGCCCAGTCCTCGACCAGGCCTCCATCCCCAGGAAGCAGCCCGTGACAGCTGACTAACACCTAGGTACCTATTTTACTGCTAGGTAGCAGGTGCATAGGGTAAAATAAACTCTGCCCATTGTTTCTTGCAGGAGCCCGGGATCGAACCCGGGACCACAGGATCACAAGTCCAGCGATAAGTTATGAAAGTAAGGTAGGTGAGGTTAGGTAACATGGGTTAGGATTGTGAGATTAGGTAAGTTGGGTTAAGTAGGTGATGTTAGATAAGTTTGGTTAGGTAGGTGAGGTTAGGTAAGTTGGGTTAGGTAGGTGAGGTTAAGTAGGTGAGGTTATGTAAGTTAGGTCATGGAAGTTATTATAAGATACATCAGGAAGGTGAGGATAGGTAAGTTGTCAGGTAGATTAGATTAATGATGTTATGTTAGTTACATCTGGAAGGTAAGTTATGTAAGTTAGGTTAAGGAAGTTATGTTAAGTTACATCATGCAGGTGAGGATAGGTAAGATGGGTTAGGTAGGATAAGACAGGTAGTGGAAGTTATGAAAGTTAGGCAAGTTAAGTCAGGTAGGTAAGAAAAGTTACATATACCTTTGTATTAAGTTGATAGAGAGTTTTCCTTAAACAAATTGTACAACATTACAAGATATGTCTTTGGAAAAAGTTTGTCTTAACAATATATATATGACAGAAAAACTGCTTAATAGAAGTTACATGATAAGAAATGATTGATATGTTACAGAGAAATGAGGTAATTTTGTGAGTGATATAATAGAGATATGTGATGAAATGTTAATCACATTCCTATTCAATATCACAAATGTGTGATATTAAATGTTATTAACAAGTTTTGACTGTAAATGTCTTAGTGAAACTTACTACATAAAAGTTAGTTATTTAAACTCATTTTTAATTGAAGCATATGTTTATTAATACATAAATGTACGAAATATTATGAAAGGTTGCACAAGTTAACTTGATATAATACTTAAAGTTGTTTGTGACTTCATGAAGACATTTAGTAAGTTTAACCGAAATGATCGATTAAATATGTTACAGAATAATTGATTTAGAACGTAAATAGTAAATGTTACATATGACTTGATAAAGTTACCCTTGGTTAATGAAGGAGGTGCAATTCTTAATTAAGGTGTGTTAATGACTAAGATTTCCTGGATAGATGCCTTGTTATATAAAAATGTTTTGTAGATCATCTTATGATGCATGAAGGTGTCTTAGAGAATACTTTTGATGTCACTGAGTTTATCCATGTTACATAAATACATCACCGATAGCGTCTTTTAATGTGTGAAGATGTCTCGGAGCATATAAATGAAACACAAAGATGTCTCAGAGAGTATCCTTGATGTCTCTGAAAGAATTCTTCGTGCATATAGAGGATAAGGAGAGTAACCTTTGTTACAAGAAGATACCTTTGGGAATATGCTTGATGTCTCTGAGAGTATATTTTGATGCATAAAGGTATCTTGGAGATGTTTTGGAGAATATCATTGATGACTTGCAGAGTATCCTTTGATGTGGAAAGATGTCTAAAAGAGTAATTTAGTTTAGAAATATTATGAAGAAAGTTATACTTGACAATTTTGTTAGTGCAGTGAATCCTTATTTAAGATGAGACATGAAAAGTGCGTCACACTAAATTTATTACTGCATGAAACGTAGTTTTGTTTAAGAACAGTATTAGTAAGAGATATTAAGTTGATAAAGAGAAATGCAGTGAGAATTTTACAAATATTTATATAAATGAGCAAAAGTTTTGCCGATAAAATCTGTAACTAAATAAAATAATTAGTAAATGACTAAACAATTTGTAATTAAGTAAATTGGTAAATAAATAATTTGTTGAGAAATAGTAATGTGGTTGATAGTATGTATCAAAGAACTAGTTATTGTCCAAAGATGTAATAGTACATCTGGTTTAAAGAAACAAACAGAGAACATGTTAGAATATGAAATGAAAACAGAGAACATGCAAAGACGTGAATAACGTAAAGAGAACATAAATAACGTGTACAAAGTTGTGCAGAGACCATATAAGAACACTTTGAGAATATGGAGAGAACATATGAAGTGTGCAAAGAACATGCTGTGAAAATTAGAAGAACATGGCGAGAACATACAAATGTGGAAAGAACATTTAGAGAGCATTTAAGAACATGGAGAATGCGTAACAAGAAGTGAAGAGAACGTATAAGAATATGCAAAATGCGGAAGAAACAAGTAAGAACGCATAACGAGATGTACGGAGAACATGTAAGAATATGCTTACAATATTTCTACCCCCGAGGCCTCTGAGTATGAATGTAAAGAAGGCTTATTAAATCATTAAGTATTATTATTATTTGTGGTAAATTTCTCTGAAATTAAGTGAAAAAAGGAGAAAATGAGGGTAAGAGATGTGGGGGAGCAGAGAGCATGTAAGGGAAGATATGGACAAGGGGGAGCTGGGGGGAGGGGATGAGGGCGGCAGTGAGAGCGGGGGGGGGGGGGGTGGTAGGAAAGAGATAATGACATTTGTTGCCTCACG
The DNA here is from genome assembly GCF_040958095.1 of Procambarus clarkii. NCBI lineage: Eukaryota > Metazoa > Arthropoda > Malacostraca > Decapoda > Cambaridae > Procambarus > Procambarus clarkii. The sequence goes on from NC_091168.1 coordinate 1,516,862, forward strand.
TCACATACCACAATAATATGCTATCACTGATTAACCCTTCCTGAGTGTTTATTTACCTACACACACATATGCATGCATATGTGTGAGAGGGAATGCTATTGAAGAAGAGGTAATGGCTCATGTAGAGTCATACCTACCATTAGCAACAGTAGCACGCCCTCATCACAACTAACAGTAATAATAGTAACAAAACCCATATCAAAACTAATGGTAGCACTCCCCCTATCTCAACTACCAGAAGAAAGAATAGCGCTCTCCATCAAAACTAGGAGGCATCCATCAGTCTCAGGAGAATATGGAGTTGTGCTCTGATTGTCGGTCTGGAGTGGCCTCTCCAGGTCGCAAAGCCAGGATAGGTTGATATGGAGGAGAAGCTGTCAACCAAGCAGCAAGTCTCCACGGCGCCGAAAGTCTCCAATGGAAAGGCAAAAGTCAATACGATTGGTTCCAGCGCCGTCGCGGGAACTGTGAGCTCCTGAGTTGACCTCGAGGTTGGTGAAAGAAGGCACAGGGACTCCAAACCCGGAGACCGCTGTGGTCGGGACCGGAGAAGAACCACAACTATTACTTGTGGAACCACAACTACAAGTAGCAATAATTGCCATCCCCCATCAAACTCTACCAGTAACACCCCCATCACAAATACCAGTAGCACATCCACTATACAACTACCAGTAGCACACTGTTACGAACCCGGATCCAGCGTCCGAGCCTGGAGCAGTGACAAACACGCCATCTGTGGGTCAGCTCCCGAAACCCCCGCCAAACGAACGACGACACCTAGTGAGGACAGCGTGTACTGGCCTCGAGGACCAGTTTCCAGTCTGGTTCAGCGCTCAACACCGCCGCTCCTGACCTCTGGTGAGGTGGTGCTCCGACGACAGCGCCATCTATGGACTGGATACGTCAGGTGTTAGTATCTGAGCCTGTGAGTGTGGTGTATTAGTGTCCCAGTTATTGATGACGTGTCTGCTTACAGAGTCGACCTGGGACCACTGTGTTGACGATTGAGTCAGTCTACCCGAGGCAGCCAGTCTCCATACTGTGAAGTTTGCTGCAGCTGTTGTGACGTCGTCCCCCCGGAAGAACACTGTGGTGTGTTAGCCTGCCAGTGGAGTGGCAGTGAAAGGATTTACCCGGGACCGACTGTTGGAGACGATAATCCACTGGGGTATTGAGGACAGGAGGGTGATTTGTGATATCACACGAGACTCCTGTCTAGGGCGTACCCCTTTTATCGTTCGTGGAGTGGCCGTACCAGCCTTGGTGGCTCAGTACCTGCCAGCAGACCTGCTGGACGTGTGGTTGACGGCCTCCACGACGGTGCCCCCAGTGGACCTGTGTTGTGGCTGACCTGTGGCCAGGGTAGGCTCGGCGTTCTCAGAGGACACGTCTTGAGGCCACGAAGAAAGCACCGCGGACTCGGCACCTAGCCATTGATCAAGAGTCTTCAGCAGAAGACTAGATTGTGCACGATCCCCTTGTAAAGTGTTAATACCCCTCCCCCTTGTGTACTCTTTTATTCTATATATTTAAATGGTGATGGTGAACATTATAATATTAAGTTCTTAACTTTCTTTCCCTACTCCCTTTTTAAGTTACTTGCGTCACGGATCGCATCCCTTGATAGCCTCTACTGGCTTGGGGCCGGATATATATCTTCCTCTAACTACATCAGAGTAAGAACCCCGTTGCGTCCCGAGAGGGCCGTAACACACACCCACATCACAATTACCAGTAGCACTCCCACATCACAACTACCAGTAGCACACCCTCTACACAACTACCAGTAGCACACCCTCTACACAACTACCAGTAGCACACCCTCTACACAACTACCAGTAGCACACCCTCTACACAACTACCAGTAGCACACCCACATCACAACTACCAGTAGCACACTCCTATCACAACTACCAGTAGCACTCCCACATCACAACTACCAGTAGCACTCCCACATCACAACTACCAGTAGCACTCCCACATCACAACTACCAGTAGCACACCCACATCACAACTACCAGTAGCACACCCACATCACAACTACCAGTAGCACACCCTCTACACAACTACCAGTAGCAACAATAGCATTTCGCAATCATAATACTAATAGCAATAGTGGCACTCCCATATCACAACTACTAGTAGGAATAGTACCACCCACAATCACAACAACCAGCAGCAACAGTATCACAGACCCACAAGTATTACTTGTAGAACCATAACTACTAGTAGCAATAGCAGCACTCCCTCATCACAACTACCAGTAGCACCCCCCTTCATAATTACCAGAAACAATAGTTGCACCCCCTACCACAACTACCAGTAGTAAAAGCAGCACACCCTCATCACAACTACCAGTAGCAATAGGAGTACCCCCCCATCACAACTACCAGTCACCATAATAGCACCACCCTCTACCAGAACAATAATTATAATAGCACTCCTCCATCACAACCAACAGAAGCCATAAATGCCCTCCTCTACAATTATATTCATAAACAAACAAAAAGCACGTTATCTAATAACTACACAGTAATATATACAAAGTGCTTAATTACACTGTAAATATTAAACCTTAAACATCTCTTGAAATTTCTTTTCTTTCCTAATTACCTTTAGGTTAGTAGGAAATATAATATAAATAAAGAGAAGCAGTAGTCCTTCTAGACTTTCCACAGAAGCTTACCAGAAGCAGGAGAGAGAAGCACACCCGGTAAGTGTGAGTGAACACTTCAAGCGTGGCCGGCCTCGCCCGCACCATCCACCGCTCACTAAGGGAAGATCTCGACTGACACCTGTTTCCTGCCCACACTCCCGTGATACCTCCCCCTTCCCCGTGGTTACTGTCCACCCTCCCGTGATACCTCCCCCTTCCCTCTGGTTACTGTCCACCCTCCCTGGTTGATACCTGGTTGATACCTGGTTGATGGGGTTCTGGGAGTTGTTCTACTCCCCAAGCCCAGCCTGGGGCCAGACTTGACTTGTGAGAGTTTGGTCAACCAGGCTGTTGCTTGGAGCGGCCCGCAGGCCGCTCCAAGGGTAACAGCCCTTTCGTCATACCTTCCTCTGTGGTTACTGTCCACCCTCCCGTGATACTTTCCCCTTTCGTGTGGTTACTGTCCACCTTCCCGTGATACCTTCCCTGTGGTTACTGTCCACCCTCCCATGAAACCTATCCCTTCCCTATGGTTACAGTCCGCCCTCCCATGAAACCTTCCCCTTCCCTGTGGATACTGTCCACCCTTCCGTGATACCTTCCCCTTCCCTGTGGTTACTGTCCACCCTCCCGTGATACCTCCCCCATCCCTGTGGTTACTGTCCACCCTCCCGTGGAACCTTCCCTGTGGTTACTGTCCACCCTCCCGTGGAACCTTCCCTGTGGTTACTGTCCACCCTCCCGTGGAACCTTTAATACCCAACACAGCCCGGTTAGTCCGGCACTCTTTGAAGGAAACAATCTAGTTTCCTCTTTAAAATGTCCACGGTTGTTCCTGTAATATTTCTGATGCTCGCTGGTAGGACGTTGAACAACCGTGGACCTCTGATGTTCATACAGTGTTCTCTGATTGTGCCCATGGCACCTCTGCTCTTCACTGGTTCTATTCTGCAATTTCTTCCATGTCGTTCACTCCAGTACGTTGTTATTTTTCTGTGGAGATTTGGGACTTGTCCCTCCAGTATTTTCCATGTGTATATTATTTGGTATCTCTCTCGTTTCCTTTCTAGTGAGTACATTTGGAGAGCTTTGAGACGAACCCAATAATTTAGGTGCTTTATCTCGTCTATGCGTGCCGTATATGTTCTCTGTATTCCCTCAATTTCAGCAATCTCTCCTGCTCTGATGGGGGAAGTAAGTACTGAGCAGTACTCAAGTCGGGACAACACAAGAGATTTGAAGAGTACAACCTTTTTTAATGGGATCTCTGGACTCCCGTGATACCTTCCCTGTGATTACTGTCCACCCTCCCGTGATACCTTCTATTTCCCTGTGGTTACTGTCCACGCTCCCGTGATTCCTTCCCCTTCCATGTGGTTACTGTCCACCCTCCCGTGATACCTTCTCCCTCCCTGTGGTTACTGTCCACCCTCCCATGATACCTCCACCTTCCCTGTGGTTACTGTCCACCCTCCCGTGATTCCTTTCCTGTGGTTACTGTCCACCCTCCCATGATACTTCCCCATCTCTGTGGTAGCTGTCCACCCTCCCGAGATACCTTCCACTTCACTGTGGTTACTGTCAACCGTGTCATGATATGTCCCCCTCCCCTGTGGTTACTGTCCACCCTCCAGTGATACCGTCCCTGTGTTTACTGTCCACCCTCCTGTGATACCTTCCCTGTGGTTACTGTCCACCCTCCCGTGATACCTTCCCTGTGGTTACTGTCCATTCTCCCGTGATACCTTCCCCTTCCCTGTTGTTATTGTCCACCCTCCCGTGATACCTATCCCCTCCCTGTGGTTACTGTCCACCCTCCCATGTTACCTTCCCTGTGGTTACTGTCCACCTTCCCATGATACCTTCCCTGTGCTTACTGTCCACCCTCCCGTGGTACCTCCTCCTTCCCTGTTGTTGGAAATTTCCAACACTAATAAACTACTATTGTATTATAATACATCATCATCATTATATACTAATTACAGTAGTTATTAATTTCACTAACGGTAGTGTAAACATAAATTAAACCATTTCATCTGCGTATTAGTGCTAGAATTCTTATAAAATCGAGTAGCAAAATTGCGCAGATAATGTCTAGATAGACACGTTTATTACCAATGTGTTAGATAATTGAATGTGGTTGTCTAAAATTATCAGTATTCTGTGTAATAATTACCTATGGATAATATGACTCCCGATAATCTAAAACCGAGAGTTATTAACTGAAATTGTTATCAAGTAGCAGTTTTATCTGTTACTTACGAATGCTATGAAGAGTAAACATCTTCTCCATTTTCTTGTTTAACACCATTAAAACGAGAATATGATAATATTTAAGTCCCTATTATTGCAGGCCAGTTCTCATTAATGTATTACATCCATATTTACGCGGAAAAGAATTATCCGTGATTAATAATTTCTGTGGTGAATGCGAGAGATGGGTTGAGGGAAGGCGGAGACGCCATTGTACACGAGGCATCCCTGGTGTGAAGAGTGGCGAGACACGTACTAGTGACTGGGGAGTTTTTGTCGACAAGAATTACGTTGATACCCGTTTAATAGTCAACAATTACCTATTCACGTGTTCTATAGTGCCCAGCCAGTTAATAACGCGTCAACAATTGAAGCCACGACCCGTAATTACGCATACACAGCAGTGGACGTCTGGGACTGGCTGACGCGGATTCGGCAGACCTTAGTATTTGATACGCTCATGTTAAGTATACCATTCTCGTTTGATGCATCATCCTAGATTGTATATATGTGGGTAGTCTGTCGTTATACAGCATGGATACCTAATACACAACGTTAGTTAAATTTCAACAATTTCTCCGTTTTCATGAATATTTGAAATAAATCGTAGCCTAATCAAATACTACTTAAATTTCTCTGATTTCAGTGTGTATACGAGGAGTCGACAAGTTGTTTCTCATCATTCGTGATATTCACCTCGGGTTCTTTCTTTATTGAGGTCCTGTGGCCACGAGGACGAATGACGAAATGGCATTACAGAAATCGTCTTACAGATAAGACATTTATTTCGTACAAATTTATCTAATATTATTACTTATTTCCATATAATTCATATAGGATCTTTACATTGAATAAATTATTGCCAGAAATGATGATTTGGTAATCAATGTGTTTGCTTTGACTGTTGCTCAGTAATTCATAATATTTAATATTCATAATTTGAGTTATCATATCTTTGAATCTATTGTAGTTTAGATTTAATATGTTACTAACGCAACAATGTACTAGTGACAAACCACACTGGTTCCTAGATATATATGAACTTCCAGAACCCCCCCCCCAATGTTGATATTAGAGGCTTTGACTTTAATTAATTATTAATACAGTCTATTCATTATTTTCAAGTGATTATTCATTTAATTAGTATCTATAGACACAGGTTCTCTAGTGTTATTCTAATGATCACTTTTATTCGTTTTCCCTCTTTTCTCAAAAGTGGGTAGTCCTTCGATTTATTTAAATACAATAATCAATTAATTGATTATATGAGTCAAGCCCCAGATATCCTACATTATGGTCCTTCGAACCGGATACATACCAATTAACATTACTAATTAAGTCATAATTAATCACCGTGTGAAGTAGTCTAGACTAACCACATTTTATTGATTGTGGCTACCGGCAGTGTACCACATAGGTTAGCCTAATTCGCACCAATTTATTTGCTGCTTATACCTCATGTATAAAGTAGCACTCGTGGGACACAGTCAATTGCCCACAACACTCAGACCTATACCTCACACTGAGGTAAGAATCTTCAGGTCACCAGGAGCAACAGCTCATAACTTCTATAATAATTCCACATTAACACCTGCGTTAGAGTGGCATCACCATCTAATTATTATTTATTTAGGTGGTAATGACATCCATCCTACTCGACACCCAGCTGAGGTAATTAACCACCTTAAAACAATAATTTCCTCATTTAAAATTGTTAGCAGTTCAGTAGTGTTCACATTGGTGGAGCCTCGCCAACTGAGCAATAATAATCGTTGGGGAGTGAGTCCAGAATATTACCAAAGAGCTGCCAAATATATAAACTTTAGGCTGAGGAAGAGAGTACGATTGGATGCCACTTACATTCAATTTACAGCCAGACCATACAGGCAAAACCTGGCAAAAGATGGTGTACACCTGTCAGGTGAATCTAGGTCACATGTAGTTGACAAATTGATCAACACAATCAAGCACCATAAAAGGCTGTGGCTGCCAAGCCAAATTAATTGTACATAATTGTATTTTCACCTGTGTGTGCAAGTGCACCTTTATATAAACTATAAAATCTAAAAAACCCAAAAACACAGCACAACTATATATTCACATTATTGCACCACAAATTAATCTATGCCAACCGTTATTGGGTAGGAATTTAGGCAGTGATTGTGCTGAATTTGGCACAAATGCAGACTAAATAAATTCGTAGCTTCTTAGGTAGAAATTCTTACAACTAGTCTTGGACTAGTCATGTATTGACTACATTATTCACAAGAATGAATAATGTAGTGCATACATTATTCATTCTTGTGCTGACCCTATCAAGGGTGGGATTCAACTTTATAGTAACTCTGATTGGAGTATATCCATATTAATTATGTGTACTCATTATTTGTGTGTATGCATTTTGAGTGCTGCTGAATGATCACCATTACATCTAATGGTGATAAAGATGAGCTAGCCGGAAGAAAGTTAATGGTGAAGTTCAAGCACTGCTCAAAATCCTTAGCTACTTATTGTTAGGTAGGTAAATTAACCTCTCAGCGAGGTAGTATAGTCTATTCAAATACATTAGGCTATTATATTGATATTGAACTCCATTGAATGAGTCAATGTCCCAGTTACATCAGTAACAACTATTTACTGTTAGACCAGCCCTTACCCAGCAAGATGGAAACGGCTGACAAAATGAAAAGGACCCTTATCGGTCTGAAAGGTCATTTGACCCGACAGATTACCAAGTGTCAAAATCTGTCACAACAGTCACCTGTTGACTACCTTGAATTAGAAGATTTACTTCAAGTTGTTGCAGACAAATTCGCGCATATTAAGCAACATATGAATCTGTATTTGACAGAACTTTACAAAACTTCAATAGGTGAAACTGAACTTGAGGATATTGTAAATGATTTAGCCCAGTATGAAGATGGTGTACGGGCTAAGCTTCAACCCTTTAAAAGGCAAATTGCTAAAAACAAATTAACAACAGCCTCTACTGCACATCCAGATCCTGATGTCAAATTACCTCAGATCAATATACCCACATTCTCTGGTAACGAGAATGAGAGTTGGGATAATTTCTGGAGTAAATTCGTGGATGCAGTAGACTCTAAAACTAACATCCCTCAAACAACCAAGTTCACTAATTTACAAGGCTTGTTACGAAATGAAGCCTTGAAGGTAATCTCTAACATAACACTAACCAGTGATGGTTACGACCTAGCTGTGCAATTGCTCAAGAACAACTACGATAACAAGGAAAGAACTATTACTATCTTAGTTCAAAAATTGCTGGATTTACCATCTGCTAATAATTCTACAGATTCTCTCCAAACTTTCAGACTAGAGTTAGTATCTTTACTCAAGGCCTTAAGCCTTAAAGTCCAAATTCAGACTGCTGAATGGATGACAAAATTAGTTGTAAGGCGCAAATTACCAAGAGAAACTATAGATAAATTGTGTACTATGTACAATAAAACCTTTCTGACCTTGAATGAAATTACACAAGGATCACAGAAAACCTTCATCACACAACAATTAGTCGAGCAGTTAAAATTAAAACCTGTCAAAAGTGTGAGACTGAATATTTCTGGGTTCTTGACTAATAGTGGGCCTCGTGAATACCAAGTAGTCAAGGTGTTAGTGAGACTTGGATCTTCCACTAGTCCAATACAAGTATTAGTAGTAGATAAACTTCCTTCAGACCTGCAGGTCACAGGACTAGCTCGCACTGCGAGATATCTCAAACGAAACCACATGAGGTTAGCAGATTACAAAATAAATTCTGACTGCCTCACTGATGTTGGTATACTTATAGGCGCTGACCATTATTATAAATTTATAACGGGATGCACCAGACATCATGGAATGAATTTGTTGTCATCTGCTGGAGGCAAATTGCTTACTGGACCGGTGCTCTTCCAACAAAACCCAGCGTCAACCAACCAACAATCTAACAATACAATAGTGGCGTGACTAGGCTTGGAACAGTCACCCCTACATTTCAGAGAAATATCTGAAGATAATGAGTCTGATCCACCTGTACATTGTTTGTGGGATTTAGACACTTTTGGTATTGTCCCTGAACAACCAAGCCCTGATGATATGTGGACTGTCAGACTGTCAGCAATATCTGGACACAGTTGTCTATAAGGACAAACAATACTGGGTGAGACTGCCATGGAAGTTAAATCATCCACAACTTCCAGTTAATTATTTCATGGCAGCCTCTCAATTACAGTCTCAATTAATACGACTGAAGAAACAGCCAGACAAATTGAATATGTATCGTCAATTAATTCAACAAAAACTCAATAGTAAATTTATCGAAGTTGTTGATAATGATGACCGAAAAATAGGTCACTATTTACCCCATCACGCTTTAGTGAAAGATTCATTGACAACGCCAATATGTATTTTCTTCAACGGTAGTGCCGAAGTTAAGGCAAACAGCGTGTCCTTGAATGAATGTCTCCAAACGGGACCTAGCCTAACACAAAGGCTACATGATGTACTATTACGATTCCGCACTGGTATTTTTGCTTATACTGCTGATATCAGTAAAGCTTTCCTTAGAGTAGGCTTGCAAGAAGAGAATCGTAATTACACCAAATTTCTCTGGATTAAGGACTCACTGGATCCTGACAGTTACGTCATAACCTACCGGTTTGCCTCTGTGCTATTCGGAGCGACTTCCTCCCCGTTTCTACTTCAAGCCACATTAGATACACATTTGAGGAAGTCAAAATAACCCTTATAAAACAGAGATCAGTGACAACTTGTATGTCGATAATTTCCAGAGAACTACAAATGACAAATCCAAATTGGTAGAAATTTACCATGAGGCTAACCGTGAGTTATTTGGAGCCAATATGCTTCTACAATCATGGGCCTCAAACAATAAATCATTAAACCAGATAATCGAGAAAGAATTTCCGGGTTATCAGGTGCCTAATCAATTAAAAGTTCTGGACGTGGAATGGAACACATGTACTGACGAGATGAATGTCAGTACCTGTGATAGATCCTACTTCCCTGTGGTTACTGTCCACCCGTCCGTAATACCTTTCCCTTCCCTGTGGGTACTGTTCACCGTCCTGTGATATCTTCCCCTTCCCTATGGTTACAGTCCACCCTCCCGGGATACCTTCCCTGTGGTTACTGTTGTCGGGGTTTATCGGTGAGCAACAGTATAAGTACTTAATCCTGGCGAGGTTGCCAATGTCGGGGTTCACCTCATTAAGAGAGGGGCGAGTAACAGTATACTTAAGGTCACTCACCGTAGCCCTGCGGGTCTTCACTCTAATCCTCGCAGCGCCACTGTACGCCAGGAGAGTATCCCAGTCAATCCCAACCGGCCTCTGATCGAGAATGAGTGGGAACACAGCTTGTACTCTTTACAGCTTGTGTGCCCGCCCTGGCACAGGGCTCTACTACTAACCACAAGGTCGCCAACTGGTGTTTCCGGTGTCCAGTAAAACGTCAGTGGTTTTGTTGAATTGTGGTAACAGTGGCAAGAGCACACTCAATAAGTCTGATATCAGGCAGGTATTTACTTCTATCACTATCTGCTTTCAGGTATTATACAGCCACAAGAAATATGGAGGGGATGATATAAACACCAATGTACTTTGTATTTTACTTAAAAATCATTCAAAGACATCACAAGATTATATGAATAAGCAAACAGCTGTTTCAGGCGGAAGTCGCTCGTTCCCACATATAATCATGAACTCGCCAAGCCGGCAACGCTCCCCCTCACGTCAATGTCAAAATCAGCTCGGCGACTACCACCGCGCGAATGTTACTTTATCTGTTTGCTTGTGGCGTGACACGCCAGTTTCTTTAAGTTCTCAAAGATCACTAGAAGTTCGAACACACAATATTTGCGACAATAGCACGTAAATACTTCGCTGCACTGATCTTGAGCTCAATCAAACATTTCTATATAAATGGACACAATAACTCACTATCGTGGTATATCACACTGCCCTTCATTTAATGATAACGTGGCAAGTATTTAATGGTAACGTGTGCACTGGAGTTCTCAGTAATTCCTTTCGTGGGCGATAACACAATTAATCACTGCACGCATGAATGATTATTCAATACACAAGCATAGATTTATATATATATATATATATATATATATATATATATATATATATATATATATATATATATATATATATATATATATATATATATATATATGGATGAATCATAGACATCAATAATGGTAATAACATAGCTACTGGGCACATAGCCTAACTCCAAATACAGGCATATTTATATATACATACTCTCTCACTAACTGTTCATATTAAAGTCTCATGGAAGACATTATCAACACAGTAAATTCATCAATTACTCTGGGTGCCTGCACACACCAATAATAGTAATAAATATCGTGGGTACTCTATGTAGTCCCACTCTGCACACTGGTGCCTTACTGTGACATAGGTGAGCCTTGCTCACGACATACAAAATACTCTGGCTAAATAATATAGCTGACTAAAGGGGAATTGGGAGGGAAACTAGAATCACCTACTTCCACCTATCCTCCGGTGTGAGTTGAGTTGTAGCTCCTGGTCCTGGCTCCTGCCTTTTGTAGGGAACGCCCCCACACACACCCTGTCGTGTCCCCCAGGAACTCAATCAACGTCCCACCATAAGCGCGTCGTCTCCGTGCCTTTTCACTGCAGGTCCGTGCTCCTCCTCGACTTCTTGTAGGGTTGGAGTCGGTCTCCCGGCCGTCAACTTCTCCTCCCAGCTACGGCTGCCTGCCTACGTCTCGGCGGCAGTCGTTCGGATTCCCGAATAGTTTTCTTCTTCCACTGCTTCCCGGTGGCTCGGTCCAGCCACTACGCCGTCACAAACGGGTGAACTGCCTCAGACGTCGCATACGTCACTGCACAGACTTCACTTCTTCTTGCACAGTACCTGTCCTGGAGCACTTGTTGCTCAATATCCTGTCGATTCCCTCTCTGGTCCAACACATGAACGAAGGAAGACCTCACAGAGTACTTGCAGACTTCGGGTGACGCGTAAAATCCACGGGAGCGGGAAACAACTGTCAAACTGACAGGACCAATCTTCGCACGTCCAACCACCTTGACGTGTCGTGTCAGACTGATTCCCTCCGGAGAATTGGCCCAGCCACTACGTCATCACTGTGAAGCTATCAGCCGTCGCATACGTCGCTGCCTAGTCTTCACCTGCACAACACCTGTTCCTGGAGCACTTGTTGCTCAATATTCTGTCAATCCCTTCTCTGGTCCAACACATGAACGAAGGAAGACCCCACAGGTGATGGCAGACCACGGGTGATGCGTAAATCCTCCGGAGTCGGGGTAAACTGTCCAACTGACAGGACCCCCAGCGCACGTCCGACCTCCTTGACGTGCTGTCTTAGACTGATGGCGCCAGCGCGGCGCGATGACCGGACCCCCCTTCCTTTGTGACGTCATATTCGCCACGGGAGGTTTTCATTGGCTCCCTGTGCCACGTCGCTGTCGGTGACCAATCTGGTATCACTGACGTCACACAGTTTTGGTGACAAAACAGAAGAGCCAGCGCCATATTGGCTTCCTAAAGGGCCTAAACCACAGCCCAAAATACTCTTCTTTTATAAATTTCTCGTCACTTCGAGAACACTACTTTCTCCCACATATACCAAACTGCTGCCTGCGACGTAGAGAACGCTCGGGTAAAGTGGACATGACTCTTACTGCAGGCGTGGGAGAAATATAAGGGGGGGGGGGGGAACACCGTCACACTGTCCACCCTCCCGTGATAGATCCTACTTCCCTGTGGTTACTGTCCACCCTCCCGTAATTATTCCCTGTGGTTACTGTCCACCCTCCCTTGATACCTCCCACTTCCCTGTGGTTAATGTCCACCCTCCCGTGATACCATCCCCTTCCCTGTGGTTACTGTCCCCCCTTCCGTGATACCTTCCCCTTCCCTGTGGTTACTGTACCCCCTCCCGTGATACCTTCCCCTTCCCTGTGGTTACTGTCCACCCACCCGTGATATCTTCCTTGTGGTTACTGTCCACCCTCCCGTAATACCTTCACCTTCCCTGTGGTTAATGTCCACCCTCCCTTGATACCTTCCCCTTCCCTGTGGTTACTGTCCACCCTTCCAGGATACCTTCCCCCTCCCTGTGGTTACTGTCCACCCTCCCGTGACACCTCAACCTTCCCTGTGGTTACTGTCCACCCTCCCGTGATACCTTCCTTGTGGTTACTGTCCACCCTCCAATGACACCTTCCCCTTCTCAGTGGTTACTGTCCACCCTCCAATGACACCTTCCCCTTCTCAGTGGTTACTGTCCACCCTCCTGTGATACCTTCCTTGTGGTTACTGTCCACCCTCCCGTAATACCTTCCCCTTCCCTGTGGTTACTGTCCACCCTCCCGTGACACCTTCCCCTTCCCTGTGGTTACTGTCCACCCTCCCGAGATACCTTCCCTGTGGTTAAAGTCCACCCTCCCGTGATACCTTCCCTATGGTTACTGTCCACCCCTCCGGTGATAACCTGAAAATGCTTAATACACCATCTTTAACCAATATCCCTTGAAAATGCATAAACACTCATCTTTTGCCATTATCACTTGAAATGTAAAAATAACCCAATTTTAACAAAATCTTTGAAAAGTTTAAGCATCCATCTTTAACAAATATCCCGTGATAATGTAACAGATGTAAAAGAAACATGGATTGACAAACATATGTCCTGCAGGAAACATATATTCAACTGAACTAATGCATATATTGGTGAAATATAAAACCTTAACAGAGGTTATTGAATAAATGGGCTCTATGTTTGGAACTTAAAAATAAAAGTGATGAATGAGAAGAAATAGCATATTAAATGTATTAAGAAAGTATGGAAAGATTAGATGTTGTAAATAGGTTAGGGCTGGTTGGGATAGGTCTGGGTTGTGTTAGGTACTGGGAAGCATGCTCAAAGGAAGGGAACTATCAGGGGAAAGCGCCAAGCCATTACGACTATATAACACTTGGAAAGGGTCAGGATAAGGATATAGGATGGGACGGCGTGGGAGTGGTGGTAGGGGGGGGGGAGGAATGATGCCTAGCGACTTGGGGCAGGGCCGGGGATTCAACGCCGACCTGCATGAAGCGAGACCGGCGCTTTACCGTCCAGCCTAAATGGTTGGGAGAAGCATGCTCAAGCAACACTTATATATAGAATATTAGAGATTGAAAGCAGAACTAACAGAGGGGAATGGTAATAAGAATTGGAAAGTTTAAGACGCTATAAGTAAAATAGTTGACTGTGCATTTTTGTAATTTTCTGAAATTAGTATCTGTGTAAGAGTTTCTTAAAGTGGCTAAGTGTTTGTGAGAGTTGTGCTAGTTTCTCTATGAGTGCATGTGATCTGTGTTAGTATATGAATATATGTAAGTATTTACATGTTTGACTAAGTTTATATAATTTGTGTAGTTTTGAGAGAATTTGTATATACAGGAAAACTTATGAAAGTTTGAGAAAGTGAGTAGGTAAATGAATTGAGAGTATGTGCACATGTGCAAGTCTATGTTTGGTTTATATTATATAAGTTTATGCTCAAGTTATGTAAGTTAGGTTAGGCTAGGTCGGGAAAGTTATGTTATGTTAGGTAAGATATGTAAGTTAGGTTAGGTAGGGGAAGTTCTTTTACGTTAGGTAAGTTATGTAAGTTAGGTTAAGTTAGGTTAGTTATGTCAGGTAGGATAGATTATGGAAGTTATGTTAAGGTCCATCAGGTTGGAGAGGTTAAGTAAGTTAGGTTGGGTTATCTTGAGATGATTTCGGGGCTTTAGTGTCCCCGCGGCCCGGTCCTCGACCAGGCCTCCATCCCCAGGAAGCAGCCCGTGACAGCTGACTAACACCTAGGTACCTATTTTACTGCTAGGTAACAGGTGCATAGGGTAAAATAAACTCTGCCCATTGTTTCTTGCAGGCGCCGGGATCGAACCCGGGACCACAGGATCACAAGTCCAGCGATAAGTTATGAAAGTAAGGTAGGTGAGGTTAGGTAACATGGGTTAGGATTGTGAGATTAGGTAAGTTGGGTTAAGTAGGTGATGTTAGATAAGTTTGGTTAGGTAGGTGAGGTTAGTTAGGTGAGGTTATGTAAGTTAGGTCATGGAAGTTATTGTAAGATACTTCAGGAAGGTGAGGATAGGTAAGTTATGTCAGGTAGATTAGATTAATGATGTTATGTTAGTTCCATCTGGAAGGTAAGTTATGTAAGTTAGGTTAAGGAAGTTATGTTATGTTACATCATGCAGGTGAGGATAGGTAAGATGGGTTAGGTAGGATAAGACAGGTAGTGGAAGTTATGAAAGTTTGGTAAGTTAAGTAAGGTAGGTAAGAAAAATTACATATACCTTTGTATTAAGTTGATAGAGAGTATTCCTTAAACAAATTGTACAACATTACAAGATATGTCTTTGGAAAAAGTTTGTCTTAACAATATATATATGACAGAAAAACTGCTTAATAGAAGTTACATGATAAGAAATGATTGATATGTTACAGAGAAATGAGGTAATTTTGTGAGTGATATAATAGAGATATGTGATGAAATGTTAATCACACATCTATTCAATATCACAAATGTGTGATATTAAATGTTATTAACAAGTTTTGACTGTAAATGTCTTAGTGAAACTTACTACATAAAAGTTAGTTATTTAATTTCATTTTTAATTGAAGCATATGTTTATTAATACATAAATGTTCGAAATATTATGAAAGGTTGCACAAGTTAACTTGATATAATACTTAAAGTTGTTTGTGACTTCATAAAGACATTTAGTAAGTTTAACAGATATGATCGATTAAATATGTTACAGAATAATTGATTTAGAACGTAAATAGTAAATGTTACATATGACTTGAAAAAGTTAACCTTGATTAATGAAGGAGGTGCAATTCTTAATTAAGGTGTGTTAATGACTGAGATTTCCTGGAAAGTAGCCTTGTTATATAAAAATGTTTTGGAGATCATCTTATGATGCATGAAGGTGTCTTAGAGAATACTTTTCATGTCACTGAGTGTATCCATGTTACATAAATACATCACCGATAGTGTCTTTTAATGTGTGAAGATGTCTCGGAGCATATAAATGAAACACAAAGATGTCTCAGAGAGTATCCTTGATGTCTCTGAAAGAATTCTTCGTGCATAAAGAGGATAAGGAGAGCAACCTTTGTTACAAGAAGATACCTTGGGGGAATATTCTTGATGTCTCTGAGAGTATATTTTGATGTATAAAGATATCTTGGAGATGTTTTGGAGAATATCATTGATGACTTGCAGAGTATCCTTTGATGTGGAAAGATGTTTAAAAGAGTAATTTAGTTTAGAAATATTTTGAAGAAAGTTATACTGGACTGGTTATACTGGATTGTTAGTGCAGTGAATCCTTATTTAAGATGAGACATGAAAAGTGCGTCATACTAAATTTATTACTGCATGAAACGTAGTTTTGTTTAAAAACAGTATTAGTAAGAGATATTAAGTTGATAAAGAGAAATGCAGTGAGAATTTTACAAATATTTATATAAATGAGCAAAAGTTTTGCCGATAAAATCTGTAAGTAAATAAGATAATTAGTAAATGACTGAACAATTTGTAATTAAATAAATTGGCAAATAAATAATTTGTTGAGAAATAGTAATGTGGTTGATAGTATGTATCAAAGAACTAGTTATTGTCCAAAGATGTAATAGTACATCTGGTTTAAAGAAACAAACAGAGAACATGTTAGAATATGAAATGAAAACAGAGAACATGCAAAGACGTGAATAACGTAAAGAGAACATAAATAACGTGTACAAAGTTGTGCAGAGACCATATAAGAACATTTTGAGAATATGGAGAGAACATATGAAGTGTGCAAAGAACATGCTGTGAAAATTAGGAGAACATGGCGAGAACATACAAATGTGGAAAGAACATTTAGAGTGCATTTAAGAACATGGAGAATGCGTAACAAGAAGTGAAGAGAACGTATAAGAATATGCAAAATGCGGAAGAAACAAGTAAGAACGCATAACGAGATGTACGGAGAACATGTAAGAATATGCTTGTAATATTTCTACCCCCCGGGGCCTCTGAGCATGAATGTAAAGAAGGCTTATTAAATCATTAGGTATTATTATTATTTGTGGTAAATTTCTCAGAAATTAAGTGAAAGGAGGAGAAAATGAGGGTATGAGATGTGGGGGAACAGAGAGGGTGTAAGGGAAGATATGGACAAGGGGGAGCTGTGGGGGAGGGGGTGTGGGCGGCAGTGAGAGCGGGGGGGGGGGGGGGCATACGACAACCTTCCTTAGTCAAAAACACCTGTGGGAGAGTCAACAACACCTGTGGAAGAGTCAACAACACCTGTGGTAGAGTCAACCTGATTAACCCTTCCTGAGTGTTTATTTACCCACACACATAAGCACGCACATGTGTGAGAGGGAGTGCTATTGAAGAAGAGGTAATAGCTTATGTAGAGTCATAACTACCATTAGCAACAATAGCACGCCCTCATCACAACTAACAGTAATAATAGTAACAAAACCCGTATCAAAACTAATGGTAGCACTCCCCCTATCTCAACTACCAGAAGAAAGAACAGCGCTCCCCCATCAAAACTAGTAGGCATCCATCAGTCTCAGGAGACTATGGAGTTGTGCTGTGATTGTCGGTCTGGAGTGGCCTCTCCAGGTCGCAAAGCCAGGGTAGGTTGATAAAGGGGAAAAGCTGTCACCCAAGCAGCAAGTCTCCACGCCGCCGAAAGTCTCCAATGGAAAGGCAAACGTCAATACGATTGGTTCCAGTGCCGTCGCGGGAACTGTGACCTCCGGAGTTGACCTCGAGGTTGGTGAAAGACGGCACAGGGACTCCAAACCCGGAGACCGCTGTGGTCGGGACCGGAGAACCACAACTATTACTTGTAGAACCACAACTACAAGTAGCATTAATTGCACTCCCCCATCACAACTACCAGTAGCAATAGTAGCACACCCTCTACACAACTACCAGTAGCACCCTCTACACAAATACCAGTAGCACACCCCTATCACAACTACTAGTAGCACCCCCCCAAATCACAACTACCAATAGCACACCCCTATCACAACTACCAGTAGCACACCCTCTACACAACTACCAGTAGCACCCTCTACACAACTACTAGTAGCACACCCTCTACACAACTACCTGTAGCACACCCACATCACAACAACCAGTAGCACACCCTATCACAACTACCAGTACCACACCCACATCACAACTAACAGAAGCACACCCACATCACAACTACCAGTAGCACACCCTATCACAACTACCAGCAGCACACCCCTATCACAACTACCAGTAGCACACCCACATCACAACTACCAGTAGCACACCCACATCACAACTACCAGTAGCACACCCACATCACAACTACCAGTAGCACACCCTCTATACAACTACCAGTAGCACTCCCACATCACAACTACCAGTAGCACACCCACATCACAACTACCAGTAGCACACCCACATCACAACTACCAGTAGCACACCCACATAACAACTACCAGTAGCACACCCTCATCACAACTAGCAGTACCACACCCACATCACAACTACCAGTAGCACACCCTCTACACAACTACCAGTAGCACAACCTCTACACAACTACCAGTAGCACACCCTCTACACAACTACCAGTAGCACACCCTCTACACAACTACCAGTAACACACCCACATCACAACTACCAGTATCACACCCACATCACAACTACCAGTATCACACCCACATCACAACTCCCAGTAGCACACCCTCTACACAACTACCAGTAGCACACCCACATCACAACTACCAGTAGCACACCCACATCACAACTACCAGTATCACACCCACATCACAACTACCAGTAGCACACCCTCTACACAACTACCATTACCACACCCACATCACAACTACCAGTAGCACACCCTCTACACAACTACCAGTGGCACACCCTCTACACAACTACCAGTAGCACACCCTATCACAACTACCAGTAGCACACCCTCTACACAACTACCAGTAGCACACCCTCTACACAACTACCAGTAGCACACTCACATCACAACTACCAGTATCACACCCACATCACAACTACCAGTATCACACCCACATCACAACTACCAGTAGCACACCCTCTACACAACTACCAGTAGCACACCCACATCACAACTACCAGTAGCACACCCACATCACAACTACCAGTATCACACCCACATCACAACTACCAGTAACACACCCTTTACACAACTACCAGTAGCACACCGACATCACAACTACCAGTGGCACAGCCTCTACCAGTACCACACCCACATCACAACTACCAGTAGCACACCCTCTACACAACTACCAGTAGCACACCCTCTACACAACTACCAGTAGCACACCCTCTACACAACTACCAGTAGCACACATTCTACACAACTACCATTAGCACACCCACATCACAACTACCAGTAGCACACCCACATCACAACTACCAGTAGCACACCCTCTACACAACTACCAGTATCACACCCCAATCACAACTACCAGTAGCACACCCACATCACAACTACCAGTAGCACACCCACATCACAACTACCAGTATCACACCCACATCACAACTACCAGTAGCACACCCACATCACAACTACCAGTAGCACACCCACATCACAACTACCAGTAGCACACCCACATAACAACTACCAGTAGCACACCCTCATCACAACTAGCAGTACCACACCCACATCACAACTACCAGTAGCACACCCTCTACACAACTACCAGTAGCACAACCTCTACACAACTACCAGTAGCACACCCTCTACACAACTACCAGTAGCACACCCTCTACACAACTACCAGTAACACACCCACATCACAACTACCAGTATCACACCCACATCACAACTACCAGTATCACACCCACATCACAACTACCAGTAGCACACCCTCTACACAACTACCAGTAGCACACCCACATCACAACTACCAGTAGCACACCCACATCACAACTACCAGTATCACACCCACATCACAACTACCAGTAGCACACCCTCTACACAACTACCATTACCACACCCACATCACAACTACCAGTAGCACACCCTCTACACAACTACCAGTGGCACACCCTCTACACAACTACCAGTAGCACACCCTATCACAACTACCAGTAGCACACCCTCTACACAACTACCAGTAGCACACCCTCTACACAACTACCAGTAGCACACTCACATCACAACTACCAGTATCACACCCACATCACAACTACCAGTATCACACCCACATCACAACTACCAGTAGCACACCCTCTACACAACTACCAGTAGCACACCCACATCACAACTACCAGTAGCACACCCACATCACAACTACCAGTATCACACCCACATCACAACTACCAGTAACACACCCTTTACACAACTACCAGTAGCACACCGACATAACAACTACCAGTGGCACACCCTCTACCAGTACCACACCCACATCACAACTACCAGTAGCACACCCTCTACACAACTACCAGTAGCACACCCTCTACACAACTACCAGTAGCACACCCTCTACACAACTACCAGTAGTACACATTCTACACAACTACCATTAGCACACCCACATCACAACTACCAGTAGCACACCCACATCACAACTACCAGTAGCACACCCTCTACACAACTACCAGTATCACACCCCAATCACAACTACCAGTAGCACACCCACATCACAACTACCAGTAGCACACCCTCTACACAACTACCAGTAGCACACATTCTACACAACTACCATTAGCACACCCATATCACAACTACCAGTAGCACACCCTCTACACAACTACCAGTAGCACACCCACATCACAACTACCAGTAGCACACCCACATCACAACTACCAGTAGCACACCCACATCACAACTACCAGTAGCACACCCTCTACACAACTACCAGTAGCACACCCACATCACAACTACCAGTAGCACACCCACATCACAACTACCAGTAGCACACCCACATCACAACTACCAGTAGCACACCCACATCACAACTACCAGTAGCACACCCTCTACACAACTACCAGTAGCACACCCACATCACAACTACCAGTAGCACACCCTCTACAGAACTACCAGTAGCAACAATAGCATTTCGCAATCATAATACTAATAGCAATAGTGGCACTCCCATATCACAACTACTAGTAGGAATAGTACCACCCACAATCACAACAACCAGCAGCAACAGTATCACAGAACCACAAGTGTTACCTGTAGAACCATAACTACTAGTAGCAATAGCAGCACTCCCTCATCACAACTACCAGTAGCACTCCTTCATCACAACTACCACTAGCACACCCCCTTCATAATTACCAGAAACAATAGTTGCACCCCCTACCACAACTACCAGTAGCAATAGCAGCACCCCCTCATCACAACTACCAGTAGCAATAGTAGCACTCCCCCCATAACAACTACAAGTAGCACTCCCCAATCATAACTACCAGTGTCAATAGCAGCACCCCCCATCACAACTACCAGTCACGATAATAGCACCACCCTCTACCAGAACAATAGTTATAATAACACTCCTCCATCACAACCAACAGAAGCAATAAATGCCCTCCTCTACAATTATATTCATAAAAAAACAAAAAGCACGTTATCTAATAACTACACAGTAATATATACAAAGTGCTTAATTACACTGTAAATATTAAACCTTAAACATCTCTTGAAATTTCTTTTCTTTCCTAATTACCTTTAGGTTAGCAGGAAATATAATATAAATAAAGAGAAGCAGTAGTCTTTCTAGACTTTCCACAGAAGCTTACCAGGAGAAGCAGGAGAGAGAAGCACACCCGGTAAGTGTGAGTGAACACTTCAAGCGTGGCCGGCCTCGCCCGCACCATCCACCGCTCACTAAGGGAAGATCTCGACTGACACCTGTTTCCTGCCCACACTCCCGTGATACCTCCCCCTTCCCCGTGGTTACTGTCCACCCTCCCGTGATACCTCCCCCTTCCCTCTGGTTACTGTCCACCCTCCCTGGTTGATACCTGGTTGATACCTGGTTGATGGGGTTCTGGGAGTTGTTCTACTCCCCAAGCCCAGCCTGGGGCCAGACTTGACTTGTGAGAGTTTGGTCAACCAGGCTTTTGCTTGGAGCGGCCCGCAGGCCGCTCCAAGGGTAACAGCCCTTCCGTCATACCTTCCTCTGTGGTTACTGTCCACCCTCCCGTGATACTTTCCCCTTTCATGTGGTTACTGTCCACCTTCCCGTGATACCTTCCCTGTGGTTACTGTCCACCATCCCGTGAAACCTATCCCTTCCCTATGGTTACTGTCCGCCCTCCCGTGATTCCTTCCCCTTCCCTGTGGATACTGTCCACCCTTCCGTGATACCTTCCCCTTTCCTGTGGTTACTGTCCACCCTCTCGTGAAACCTTCCCCTTCCCTGTGGTTACTGTCCACCCTCCCGTGATACCTCCCCCATCCCTGTGGTTACTGTCCACCCTCCCGTGGAACCTTCCCTGTGGTTACTGTCCACCCTCCCATGGAACCTTCCCTGTGGTTACTGTCCACCCTCCCGTGGAACCTTCCCTGTGGTTACTGTCCACCCTCCCATGGAACCTTTAATACCCACCACAGCCCAGTTGGTCCAGCACTCTTTGAAGGAAACAATCTAGTTTCCTCTTTAAAATGTCCACGGTTGTTCCTGTAATATTTCTGATGCTCGCTGGTAGGACGTTGAATAACCGTGGACCTCTGATGTTCATACAGTGTTATCTGATTGTGCCCATGGCACCTCTGCTCTTCACTGGTTCTATTCTACAATTTCTTCCATGTCGTTCACTCCAGTACGTTGTTATTTTACTGTGGAGATTTGGGACTTGTCCCTCCAGTATTTTCCATGTGTAAATTATTTGGTATCTCTCTCGTTTCCTTTCTAGTGAGTACATTTGGAGAGCTTTGAGACGAACCCAATAATTTAGGTGCTTTATCTCGTCTATGCGTGCCGTATATGTTCTCTGTATTCCCTCAATTTCAGCAATCTCTCCTGCTCTGATGGGGGAAGTGAGTACTGAGCAGTACTCAAGACGGGACAACACAAGAGATTTGAAGAGTACAACCATTGTAATGGGATCTCTGGACTCCCGTGATACCTTCCCTGTGATTACTGTCCACCCTCCCGTGATACCTTCTATTTCCCTGTGGTTACTGTCCACGCTCCCGTGATACCTTCCCCTTCCACGTGGTTACTGTCCACCCTCCCGTGATTCCTTCCCTGTGGTTACTGTCCACCCTCCCATGATACTTCCCCATCTCTGTGGTAGCTGTTCACCCTCCCGAGATACCTTCCCCTTCCCTGTGGTTACTGTCCGCCCTCTCATGATACCTTCCACGTCACTGTGGTTACTGTCAACCGTGTCATGATATGTCCCCCTTCCCTGTGGTTACTGTCCACCCTCCAGTGATACCGTCCCTGTGTTTACTGTCCACCCTCCTGTGATACCTTCCCTGTGGTTACTGTCCACCCTCCCGTGATACCTTCCCTGTGGTTACTGTCCATCCTCCCGTGATACCTCCCCCTTCCCTGTCGTTATTGTCCACCCTACCGTGATACCTATCCCTTCCCTGTGGTTACTGTCCACCCTCCCGTGTTACCTTCCCTGTGGTTACTGTCCACCCTCCCATGATACCTTCCCTGTGCTTACTGTCCACCCTCCCGTGATACCTATCCCTTCCCTGTGGTTACTGTCCACCCTCCCGTGTTACCTTCCCTGTGGTTACTGTCCACCCTCCCATGATACCTTCCCTGTGCTTACTGTCCACCCTCCCGTGGTACCTCCCCCTTCCCTGTTGTTGGAAATTTCCAACACTAATAAACTACTATTGTATTATAATACATCATCATCATTATATACTAATTACAGTAGTTATTAATTTCACTAACGGTAGTGTAAACATAAATTAAACCATTTCATCTGCGTATTAGTGCTAGAATTCTTATAAAATCGAGTAGCAAAATTGCGTCAGATAATGTCTAGATAGACACGTTTATTACCAATGTGTTAGAGAATTGAATGTGGTTCTCTAAAATTATCAGTATTCTGTGTAATAATTACCTACGGATAATATGACTCCCGATAATCTAAAACCGAGAGTTATTAACTGAAATTGTTATCAAGTAGCAGTTTTATCTGTTACTTACGAATGCTATGGAGAGCAAAAAACTTCTCCATTTCTTGTTTAACACCATTAAAACGAGAATATGATAATATTTAAGTCCCTATAATTGCAACCCAGTTCTCATTAATGTATTACATCCATAATTACGCGGAAAGGAATTATCCGTGATTAATAATTTCTGTGGTGAATGCGAGAGATGGGTTGAGGGAAGGCGGAGACGCCATTGTACACGAGGCATCCCTGGCGTGAAGAGTGGCGAGACACGTAGTAGTGACTGGGGAGTTTTTATCGACAAGAATTACACTGATACCCGTTTAATAGTCAACAATTACCTATTCACGTGTTCTATAGTGCCCAGCCAGTTAATAACGCGTCAACAATTGAAGCCACGACCCGTAATTACGCATACACAGCAGTGGACGTCTGGGACTGGCTGACGCGGTTTCGGCAGACCTTAGTATTTGATACGCTCATGTTAAGCATACCATTCTCGTTTGATGCATCATCCTAGATTGTATATTTGTGGGTAGTCTGTCGTTATACAGCATGGATACCTAATACACAACGTTAGTTGAATTGCAACAATTTCTCCGTTTTCATGAATATTTGAAATAAATCATAGCCTAATCAAATGCTACTTAAATTTCTCTCATTTCAGCGTGTATACGAGGAGTCGACAAGTTGTTTCTCATCATTCGTGATATTCACCTCGGGTTCTTTCTTTATTGGGATCCTGTGGCCACGAGGACGAATGACGAAATGGCATTACAGAAATCGTCTTACAGATAAGACATTTATTTCGTACAAATTTATCTAATATTATTACTGATTTCCGTATAATTCATATAGGATCTTTACATTGAATAAATTATTGCCAGAAATGATGATTTGGTAATCAATGTGTTTGCTTTGACTGTTGGTCAGTAATTCATAATCTTTAATATTCATAATTTGAGTTATCATATCTTTGAATCTATTGTAGTTTAGATTTAATATGTTACTAACTCAACAATGAACTAGTGACGAACCACACTGGTTCCTAGATATATATGAACTTCTAGAAATACCCCCCCCCCCCAATGTTGATATTTGAGGCTTTGACTTTAATTAATTAATAATACAGTCTATTCATTATTTTCAAGTGATTATTCATTTAATTAGTATCTATAGACACAGGTTCTCTAGTGTTATTCTAATGATCACTTTTATTCGTTTTCCCTCTTTTCTCAAAAGTGGGTGGTCCTTCGATTAATTTAAATACAATAGTCAATTAATTGAATATATGAGTCAAGCCCCAGATTATGCCCTACATTATGGTCCTTCGAACCGGATACATACCAATTAACATTAGTAATTAGTCATAACTAAATACCGTGTGAAGTAGTCTAGACTAACCACATTTTATTAATTGTGGCTACCGGCAGTGTACCACATAGGTTAGCCTAATTCGCACCAATTTATTTGCTGCTTATACCTTATGTATAAAGTAGCACTCGTGGGACACAGTCAATTGCCCACAACACTCAGACCTATACCTCACACTGAGGTAAGAATCTTCAGGTCACCAGGAGCAACAGCTCATAACTTCTATAATAATTCCACATTAACATCTGCGTTAGAGTGGCATCACCATCTAACTATTATTTATTTAGGTGGTAATGACATCCATCCTACTCGACACCCAGCTGAGGTAATTAATCACCTTAAAACAATAATTTCCTCATTTAAAATTGTTAGCAGTGTCAGTAGTGTTCACATTGGTGGTACCTCGCCAACTGAGCAATAATAATCGTTGGGGAGTGAGTCCAGAATATTACCAAAGAGCTGCCAAATATATAAACTTTAGGCTGAGGAAGAGAGTACGATTGGATGCCACTTACATTCAATTTACAGCCAGACCATACAGGCAAAACCTGGCAAGAGATGGTGTACACCTGTCAGGTGAATCTAGGTCACATGTAGTTGACAAATTGATCAACACAATCAAGCACCATAAAAGGCTGTGGCTGGCAAGCCAAATTAATTGTACATAATTGTATTTTCACCTGTGTGTGCAAGTGCACCTTTATATAAACTATAAAATCTAAAAAAACCCAAAACACAGCACAACTATATATTCACATTAGTGCACCACAAATTAATCTATGCCAACCTTTATTGGGTAGGAATTTAGGCAGTGATTGTGCTGAATTTGGCACAAATGCAGACTAAATAAATTCGTAGCTTCTTAGGTAGAAATTCTTACAACTAGTCTTGGACTAGTCATGTATTGACTACATTATTCACAAGAATGAATAATGTAGTGCATACATTATTCATTCTTGTGCTGACCCTATCAAGGGTGGGATTCAACTTTATAGTAACTCTGATTGGAGTATATCCATATTAATTATTTGTGTACTCATTATTTGTGTGTGTATGCATTTTGAGTGCTGCTGAATGATCACCATTACATCTAATGGTAATAAAGATGAGCTAGCCGGAAGAAAGTTAATGGTGAAGTTCAAGCACTGCTCAAAATCCTTAGCTACTTATTGTTAGGTAGGTAAATTAACCTCTGAACGAGGTAGTATAGTCTATTCAAATACATTAGGCTATTATATTGATATTGAACTCCATTGAATGAGTCAATGTCCCATTTACATCAGTAACAACTATTTACTGTTAGACCAGCCCTTACCCAGCAAGATGGAAACGGCTGACAAAATGAAAAGGACCCTTATCGGTCTGAAAGGTCATTTGACCCGACAGATTACCAAGGGTCAAAATCTGTCACAACAGTCACCTATTGACTACCTTGAATTAGAAGATTTACTTCAAGTTGTTGCAGACAAATTCGCGCATATTAAGCAACATATGAATCTGTATTTGACAGAACTTTACAAAACTTCAATAGGTGAAACTGAACTTGAGGATATTGTAAATGATTTAGCCCAGTATGAAGATGATGTACGGGTTAAGCTTCAACCCTTTAAAAGGCAAATTGCTAAAAACAAATTAACAACAGCCTCTACTGCACATCCAGATCCTGATGTCAAATTACCTCAGATCAATATACCCATATTCTCTGGTAACGAGAATGAGAGTTGGGATAATTTCTGGAGTAAATTCGTGGATGCAGTAGACTCTAAAACTAACATCCCTCAAACAACCAAGTTCACTTATTTACCAATCATTGTAAATACTTATTTACTTATCATTGTTACGAAATGAAGCCTTGAAGGTAATCTCTAACATAACACTGACCAGTGATGGTTACGACCTAGCTGTGCAATTGCTCAAGAACAACTACGATAACAAGGAAAGAACTATTACTATCTTAGTTCAAAAATTGCTGGATTTACCATCTGCTAATAATTTTACAGATTCTCTCCAAACTTTCAGACTAGAGTTAGAATCTTTACTCAAGGCCTTAAGCCTTAAAGTCCAAATTCAGACTGCTGAATGGATGACAAAATTAGTTGTAAGGCGCAAATTACCAAGAGAAACTATAGATAAATTGTGTACTATGTACAATAAAACCTTTCTGACCTTGAATGAAATTACACAAGGGTCACAGAAAACCTTCATCACACAACAGTTAGTCGAGCAGTTAAAATTAAAACCTGTCAAAAGTGTGAGACTGAATATTTCTGGGTTCTTGACTAATAGTGGGCCTCGTGAATACCAAGTAGTCAAGGTGTTAGTGAGACTTGGATCTTCCACTAGTCCAATACAAGCATTAGTAGTAGATAAACTTCCTTCAGACCTGCAGGTCACAGGACTAGCTCGCACTGCGAGATATCTCAAACGAAACCACATGAGGTTAGCAGATTACTAAATAAATTCTGACTGCCTCACTGATGTTGGTATACTTATAGGCGCTGACCATTATTATAAATTTATAACGGGATGCACCAGACAACATGGAATGAATTTGTTGTCATCTGCTGGAGGCAAATTGCTTACTGGACCGGTGCTCTTCCAACAAAACCCAGCGTCAACCAACCAACAATCTAACAATACAATAGTGGCGTGACTAGGCTTGGAACAGTCACCCCTACATTTCAGAGAAATATCTGAAGATAATGAGTCTGATCCACCTGTACATCGTTTGTGGGATTTAGTCACTTTTGGTATTGTCCCTGAACAACCAAGCCCTGATGATATGTGGACTGTCAGCAATATCTGGTCACAGTTGTCTATAAGGACAAACAATACTGGGTGAGACTGCCATGGAACTTAAATCATCCACAACTTCCAGTTAATTATTTCATGGCAGCCTCTCAATTACAGTCTCAGTTAATACGACTGAAGAAACAGCCAGACAAATTGAACATGTATCGTCAATTAATTCAACAAAAACTCAATAGTAAATTTATCGAAGTCGTTGATAATGATGACCGAAAAATAGGTCACTATTTACCCCATCACGCTGTGGTGAAAGATTCATTGATAACGCCAATACGTATTGTCTTCAACGGTAGTGCCAAAGTGAAGGCAAACAGCGTGTCCTTGAATGAATGTCTCCAAACGGGTCCTAGCCTAACACAAAGGCTACATGATGTACTATTACGATTCCGCACTGGTATTTTTGCTTATACTGCTGATATCAGTAAAGCTTTCTTTAGAGTAGGCTTTCAAGAAGAGGATCATAATTACACCAAATTTCTCAGGATTAAGGACTCACTGGATCCTGACAGTGACGTCATAACCTACCGGTTTGCCTCTGTGCTATTCAGAGTGACTTCTTCCCCGTTTCTACTTCAAGCCACATTAGATACACATTTGAGGAAGTCAAAATAGCCCTTATAAAACAGAGATCAGTGACAACTTGTATGTCGATAATTTCCAGGGAACTACAAATGACAAATCCAAATTGGTAGAAATTTACCATGAGGCTAACCGTGAGCTATTAGGAGCCAATATGCCTCTACAATCATATGCCTCAAACAATAAATCATTAAGCCAGATAATCGAGAAAGAATTTCCGGGTTATCAGGTGCCTAATCAATTAAAAGTTCTGGACGTGGAATGGAACACAGGTACTGATGTGATGAATGTCAGTACCTGTGATAGATCCTACTTCCCTGTGGTTACTGTCCACCCGTCCGTAATACCTTTCCCTTCCAGTGGTTACTGTTGTCGGGGTTTATTGGTGAGCGACAGTATAAGTACTTAATCCTGGCGAGGTTGCCAATGTCAGGTTTCACCTCATTAAGAGAGGGGCGAGTAACAGTATACTCAAGGTCACTCACCGTAGCCCTGCGGGTCTTCACTCTAATCCTCGCAGCGCCACTGTACGCCAGGAGAGTATCCCAGTCAATCCCAACCGGCCTCTGATCGAGAATGAGTGAGAACACAGCTTGTACTCTTTACAGCTTGTGTGCCCGCCCTGGCACAGGGCTCTACTACTAACCGCAAGGTCGCCAACTGGTGTTTCCGGTGTCCAGTAACACGTCAGTGGTTTTGTTGAATTGTGGTAACAGTGGCAAGAGCACACTAAATAAGTCTGATATCAGGCAGGTATTTACTTCTATCACTATCTGCTTTCAGGTATTATATAGCCACAAGAAATATGGAGGGGATGATATAAACACCAATGTACTTTGTATTTTACTTAAAAATCATGCAAAGACATCACAAGATTATATCAATAAGCAAACAGCTGTTTCAGGCGGAAGTCGCTCGTTCCCACATATAATCATGAACTCGCCAAGCCGGCAACGCTCCCCCTCACGTCAATGTCAAAATCAGCTGGGCGACTACCACCGCGCGAATGTTACTTTATCTGTTTGCTTGTGGCGTGACGCGCCAGTTTCTTTAAGTTCTCAAAGATCACTAGAAGTTCGAACACACAATATTTGCGACAATAGCACGTAAATACTTCGCTGCACTGATCTTGAGCTCAATCAAGCATTTCTATAAAAATGGACACGATAACTCACTATCGTGGTATATCACACTGCCCTTCATTTAATGATAATGTGTGCAAGTATATATCACTGGAGTTCTCAGTAATTCCTTTCATGGGCGATAACACAATTAATCACTGCACACATGAATGATTATTCAATACACAAGCATAGACTTATATATATATATATATATATATATATATATATATATATATATATATATATATATATATATATATATATATATATATGTATATATATATATATATATATATATATATATACATATATACATATATATATATATATATATATATATATATATATATATATATATATATATATATATATATGTATATATATATTGTGACGATAATCTCCTTCAAGAGATTGAGCCTGCTCTTCCCTCCAAAATTACGTCTTCACAATTATATAAAAAGACTATGGAAGAAATGTCCAACAACGACAACAACACCAGCACCAGCAAGGCTTGCCAGGGTGAGCAGAAACGTATGCAACCAGCCACCTGTTCGAACTCCAACCACCAAACTACCCGTTGATCGCTACGGCTCCGCTGATTGGTCGCCGGTCTGGCTGCACCTGCCTCGCCCCCCAATACTACCTGATGTCTGGGGTCGCCCCAACATCAGTCCTCAGAATGTTCCGTGCTTTCGTAGCCAGCACTCCTCCCAGCTAGACGTTAGCGTGTACTGAGAGAGGTGGTGGCTTTAAGCCAATATTCCAGCACCTCCCACTTAACTTTTGTGTTGCACTTCTTGTTATTTTGCCTTAACGTAACTTTCATTGTGTCATTTAAGTATTCTTATTATTTTGATTGATTTTATTATAAGAATTTGTTTGTGCATTATTTTCATGTTTTGATTTATTTAACGTAATTAAAATTTCATTGTTAAAGTTTACTTGTGTTTTGTGTGTCTTCTCCTTACCTTACCACAGACGAAGTTCCAGTTTTTCTATTTTTTTTTATAACTATGTGACGAGGCCATACCCCTAGCCTTAAACAGCCGAACACCAACGCGTTACCGTCACAAGTTATATGGGGGCCTGTCCGGGAGTTTCACTCAGGTACTGGTGCCAAGTGGTAATTTATGGTAAGCGTATTTAACTTTGTTAACTTAGCTTTACTATTTTTCATTCAATTTCATTTTTTATAAGGTGCGGTGTATTGTGCATTACGAGAGTAACATTAGTGAAGGTGAGACAACTTTGGATTACGTGGTGACTGTAGGCCGCAGTCATACTCTTAATTGGTCATCTCTCCCTCCTTGTTATTACTCGTATTTACCATCTATGTCCCTTGAATATTTCTCATTCTGACAGATCATCATATTGGTACCCTGGTACTGTGGTCTGCCCCGGGTCAAGAGTACCCAATCTTCTGCAATCTGACTGTAGGAGGACAAAGAGGGCCATAGTTCCTCTAGCTCGAACTTTAGTTGCTGAATTGGGACCTCAGCAGCAGTTCTCGTCACCAGTTGACACCTCGCACCCCTACACGTCAGTCAGAGATGATGATACATACAACGGTAGGGAATTAGCTTATTTTTTCAGAGCACAAAAGTTCGCTAATTCTGTAAGTATCATATTAAATTCAGTGGGAAAAACTTGCTTTATGTCCTATAGAGACTTGGCAAGGTATGCCTACATCCTTGGACTACCAATTTTACTTTTGAAGCATTTAACTGTTTCATTTGTTTTCGAAACTTTGTTTCATTTGTTAGTAGGATTTTCTTGCCCTTATTCTCTTACATGAGTACCGGGTACAAGATTTCCTGCGCCCTTGATTTAATGTAATCATTTAATATCTTTCACTTAACGTTAATTGTTAAAGATCACACAGGATAGGTACCAGTTGCCACGTTGTCCTGTTTCTGACATTTCATTATTGAACATTCGTGTACCTTTATTTGCTAATTTCACCATGTTTCGTCTCCAAACTTTCCGTGCAAATCCAGCAGGTGAAATAGGGACTTTAAGTCGTGCCAAGAGGACTGAACTACAAACTCTTGCACATGAGTATCAACTAGAAGTTCCCTACCAAGCCAACAAAAATGACCTACACAACCTGTTGCTGGATTACTATTTAGAGCAAGGTAAGATAGACTCTGAAACTCATGAAACTTACTATATTGCAGATAAAACTGATTTGGCAACGCTGAAACTCAAACTAGAGCTGGCTAAGATTGAACGTGAACAGCAAAGGGAAGCCCTCGAACAACAAGAACGAGCAGCTGCCATAAGAAGGGAAGAACAAGAACGCGAAGCTGCCTTGAGGAGGGAAGAGATCGCCCTCAAGGAACGTGAGTTTGCAATGCTCCGTGAACGTGAACGAGTACAGCTTGAAACACTCCAGGAGCGGGAACGCTTACAGCTTGAAACCAAACAACGCGAGTTGGAAATACAACGCGAACATGACAAGCAACAAGCAACTCTGGCTCTAGAGTGTCGTCAACGTGAAATCGCCTTGGAAACTTCACACTTCACTCAACGCCAACAAGCTACTGCCAATCTTCCCGTCAGTTTTAATATATCACATGCAAGTAAGTTAATGCCATCCTTTGTAGAAGCAGAAGTTGATGTGTTCTTTACCACCTTTGAAACCCTTGCTAATCAACTCAGTTGGCCTGTCGACCAATGGGCCACACTTCTCAGAGTCCATCTTACAGGTAGAGCTGCAGTCACACTCAGTACTTTGGCGTCTGAGAATGACTACTACACTCTGAAACAAGCAGTGTTAGACGCCTACCTACTTTCCACCGAAAGTTATAGAAGGAAATTCCGTGACCACCTGAAGGCAAGTACCACTACCTTCCTCGAGTTTGCTAACACGAAACGGAGGTATTTCATGAAATGGCTGGAAGCAGCACATGTCTCTACTTTTACAGAACTCGTCAACCTGATGCTTGTTGAAGAATTCTTGAGACGTGTGCCGCCTCCTGTCCGCCTCTACTTAGCAGATAAAGAAGAAACCGACTACCTGAAGTGTGCTAAGTCGGCTGACACTTACAGCCTCATCCACCGGCTGACACCTGAACCATCCTCCAGTAAGAAGTCGTGGTACAGTTACGAGAAGGTGAGCCCCGATCAAGCTGGTTCACAACTGTACTGCAAATATTGTAGACTCTATGGACATACCATAGACAAGTGTGGTAAGTCTCAATACAAGGGAACCACTGACCAACAACGACCCAAACCAACTCCTCCTAAGTCCGGTAAGCCTGTGATGAATGTTGGTGTTGATGTTAATGATCTTTCTCTTTTCAGTAACCACCTGTATACTGGAACTGTCTCTGCCAACGGTTCAAATCCGGAGGGACGTTTCAAATTGAAGATCTTGAGGGACACAGCGGCTCTACAATCAATCATCTTGAAGTCGGCTGTGCCCAACATAGTCTACACCGGGGAAACAGTCTTCATCACTGACCTCACTGCTACTACTCCATACCCTCTCGCCAGAGTCCACCTGGATTGTCCCTACGTGAACGGGGAAGTCCAAGTCGCCGTCAGGGAAAAGCCTTTTCCCATGCCTGGAGTGCAACTTCTCCTAGGCAACGACTTGGCAGAAGACCTGCAACCGACCAACCTGATCGTCATGGACAAACCCCAGGTGTGTAACTCTGTGCCAAGTAACCCTATTCTTGAGTATGTTCCAGCAGAGGTTCAAGAGAGTGATGAAGTTTCTCCTCCGGTTCTCGTGACCACCCGTGCGCAAGCCGCACGTCCACAGCCAGCTGACTCTACAGCTACCGCTGTCCCTCAAGACCCTCAGAAACTACCCCCGCATCTGACCAAGTTGGAGTTCCGTAAGTTGCAGAGGGAAGATCTTACTTTAACACCATTGTTTTTCCAGGCTGAGACTCAACCCGACAGTATTCCTGGGTTCTTCCTAGAGAACGACTTGCTCTACCGCAGATATAGACCCAGTAAACTGAAGGAGGAGGACGATTGGGCCAACACCGAACAACTTGTGATTCCCACCAGCCTGCGGCCCACTATTCTACACCTGGCCCATGGAGCATTCTCCCACTACGGCTTCAACAAGACTTACCATGGGATTCGTCAAGACTACTACTGGCCAGGTATGGTAAACAACGTCAAACAGTACGTAAAACAGTGTCATACATGTCAGATGGCAGGCAAACCGAACGTCTCCATTCCCAGAGCACCACTGATTCCCATACAGGTGCCTGCGGAACCTTTCCACAGACTCATAATAGACTGTGTTGGTCCTTTACCTCGGACCAGTTCAGGTAACGCCTACATCCTAACCATCCTGTGTCCTACCACCAGATTTCCCATAGCAGTTCCAGTGAAGAACATCACGGCTGCTACGGTTATCAAACATCTACTGAAGATCTTCACTCAATACGGATTTCCCAGGGAGATTCAAAGTGACTGTGGCACCAACTTCACCAGTGATCTCTTCAAAAGGACACTGGAGGAGTTCAACATCAAACAGGTATTGTCCAGCCCCTATCATCCTGCTTCACAGGGTTCTCTTGAACGTAGTCATCAGACCATCAAAGCACTCTTGAAAAAGTTTTGTAGTGAAACCTTAAAGGATTGGGATAAGCAGATTGACCTAATAATGTGTATTTTCAGAAGTCTCCCCAATGAGTCCCTAGGAGTATCTCCTTATGAGATGCTCTACGGCCGTAAGTGCCGTACTCCCCTTAAGGCTTTCAAAGACTCTCTCAGAGATGCCACCTTCAGTGAGCATCAGAATGTGCCCCAGTTTCTTCAAAACCTTCAACACATTCTAGAGAGAGTCCACCGCTTTGCTCATGATAATCTATTGAAAGCCCAGGTGAGAATGAAGACTCATTACGACCAGACCAGCAAAGTAAGAAAATTCAAGCCGGGAGACTTCGTCCTTGCTTATTTCCCTATCCCAGGTTCACCTTTACAGAACAGATTTTCAGGACCCTACTGCGTCAAAGAGTGCAGGAATAATAATAATTATGTGATAGAGACTCCAGATAGGCGGCGGAAGACCCAGCTGTGCCACGTCAACCTCCTGAAGCAATATAATGGTACTCCTCCCACTGTCTTGATTAATTGTTCTACCTTCACAGAACCCTACATCCACAGTGAGACCATCCCGGCTTCTTCTCCCGAAAGCACTGACAAGGAGTCGGCGCTTTCTAATTCCAAAATCCTTAATGATCTTCCCAAATGCTTTCAGGATAATAATCGTGCTCCTATGCCCTCTTCTAATTCCACTCTCACCTCGTCAGATAAGCCCTTCATCCTCCATGTCGACGCCAATGGTACCGACGTGGGTGGTGTCGTGATGCAGCAACGAGGCGAGAAGAATACACCTGTCAGCGACTACTGCTACAAGGAACGACGGAACAATTGGCAAGGAGCTACTCTTCCTCATCCTGAAGCTTCAGCACTTCACTCCACACCTGAAAAGTGCTCGGTCCACCATCAATACGGACCACACCACCCTACACCTCCTGCAGCACGCCCACTTCTCATCTCAACGTCTTCTACTATGGGCTTGCTACCTGCAGAAATTCAACCTGGAGACACGCTATACCAAGAGTCTGACAACATCTTAGCCCATGATCTCTCCAGAGTTTATGAAGTAGAAGCGACTCCATCCATTACTCCACCACATAACGACGTACTTCTTCCAGAACCGCAGGCTTCGGGGGAGAGTTGTGACGATAATCTCCTTCAAGAGATTGAGCCTGCTCTTCCCTCCAAAATTACGTCTTCACAATTATATAAAAAGACTATGGAAGAAATGTCCAACAACGACAACAACACCAGCACCAGCAAGGCTTGCCAGGGTGAGCAGAAACGTATGCAACCAGCCACCTGTTCGAACTCCAACCACCAAACTACCCGTTGATCGCTACGGCTCCGCTGATTGGTCGCCGGTCTGGCTGCACCTGCCTCGCCCCCCAATACTACCTGATGTCTGGGGTCGCCCCAACATCAGTCCTCAGAATGTTCCGTGCTTTCGTAGCCAGCACTCCTCCCAGCTAGACGTTAGCGTGTACTGAGAGAGGTGGTGGCTTTAAGCCAATATTCCAGCACCTCCCACTTAACTTTTGTGTTGCACTTCTTGTTATTTTGCCTTAACGTAACTTTTCATTGTGTCATTTAAGTATTCTTATTATTTTGATTGATTTTATTATAAGAATTTGTTTGTGCATTATTTTCATGTTTTGATTTATTTAACGTAATTAAAATTTCATTGTTAAAGTTTACTTGTGTTTTGTGTGTCTTCTCCTTACCTTACCACAGACGAAGTTCCAGTTTTTCTATTTTTTTTTATAACTATGTGACGAGGCCATACCCCTAGCCTTAAACAGCCGAACACCAACGCGTTACCGTCACAATATATATATATATATATATATATATATATATATGTATATATATATATATATATATATATATATATATATATATATATATATATATATATACATATATATATATATATATATATATATATATATATATATATATGTATATGTATATATATATATATATATATATATATATATATATATATATATATATATATATATATATATATATATATATATATATATATATATATATGGATGAATCATAGACATCAATAATGGTAATAACATAGTTACTGGGCACATAGCCTAACTCCAAATACTGGCATATTTATATATATATACTCTCTCACTAACTGTTCATATTAAAGTCTCATGGAAGACATTGTCAACACAGTAAATTCATCAATTACTCCGGGTGCCTGCACACACCAATAATAGTAATAAATATCGCGGGTACTCTATGTAGTCCCACTCTGCACACTGGTGTCTTACTGTGACATAGGTGAGCCTTGCTCACGACATACAAAATACTCTGGCTAAATAATATAGCTGACTAAAGGGGAATTGGGAGGAAAACTAGAATCACCTACTTCCACCTATCCTCCGGTGAGAGTTGAGTTGTAGCTCCTGGTCCTGGCTCCTGCCTCGTGTAGGAAACGCCCCCACACACACCCTGTCGTGTCCCCCAGGAACTCAATCAACGTCCCACCATAAGCGCGTCGTCTCCGTGCCTTTTCACTGCAGGTCCGTGCTCCTCCTCGACTTCTTGTAGGGTTGGAGTCGGTTTCCCGGCCGTCAACTTCTCCTCCCAGCTACGGCTGCCTGCCTACGTCTCGGCGGCAGTCGTTCGGATTCCCGAATAGTTTTCTTCTTCCACTGCTTCCAGGTGGCTCGGTCCAGCCACTACGACGTCACAAACGGGTGAACTGCCTCAGACGTCGCATACGTCACTGCACAGACTTCACTTCTTCTTGCACAGTACCTGTCCTGGAGCACTTGTTGCTCAATATCCCGTCGATTCCCTCTCTGGTCCAACACATGAACGAAGGAAAACCTCACAGAGTACTTGCAGACTTCGGGTGATGCGTAAAATCCACGGGAGCGGGAAACAACTGTCAAACTGACAGGACCAATCTTCGCACGTCCAACCACCTTGACGTGTTGTGTCAGACTGATTCCCTCCGGAGGATTGGCCCAGCCACTACGTCATCACTGTGAAGCTATCAGCCGTCGCATACGTCGCTGCCTAGTCTTCACCAGCACAACACCTGTTCCTGGAGCACTTGTTTCTCAATATTCTGTCAATCCCTTCTCTGGTCCAACACATGAACGAAGGAAGACCCCACAGGTGATGGCAGACCACGGGTGATGCGTAAATCCTCTGGAGTCGGGGTAAACTGTCCAACTGACAGGACCCCCCAGCGCACGTCTGACCTCCTTGACGTGCTGTCTTAGACTGATGGCGCCAGCGCGGCGCGATGACCGGACCCCCCTTCCTTCGTGACGTCATATTCGCCACGGGAGGTTTTCATTGGCTCCCTGTGCCACGTCGCTGTCGGTGACCAATCTGGTGTCACTGACGTCACACAGTTTTGGCGGCAAAACAGAAGAGCCAGCGCCATATTGGCTTCCTAAAGGGCCTAAACCACAGCCCAAAATACTCTTCTTTTATAAATTTCTCGGCACTTCGAGAACACTACTTTCTCCCACATATACCAAACTGCTGCCTGTGACGTAGAGAACGCTCGGGTAAAGTGGACATGACTCTTACTGCAGGCGTGGGAGAAATATAAGGGGGGGAACACCGTCACACTGTCCACCCTCCCGTGATAGATCCTACTTCCCTGTGGTTACTGTCCACCCTCCTGTAATTATTCCCTGTGGTTACTGTCCACCCTCCCTTGATATCTCCCACTTCCCTGTGGTTACTGTCCACCCTCCCGTGATACCTTCCCCCTTCCCTGTGGTTAATGTCCACCCTCCCGTGATACCATCCCCTTCCCTGTGGTTACTGTCCCCTCTCCCGTGATACCTTCCCCTTCCCTGTGGATACTGTCCACCCACCCGTGATATCTTCCCTGTGGTTACTGTCCACCCTCCCATAATACCTTCCCCTTCCCAGTGGTAATGTCCACCCTCCCTTGATACCTTCCCCTTCCCTGTGGTTACTGTCCACCCTTCCAGGATACCTTCCCCCTCCCTGTGGTTACTGTCCACCCTCCTGTGACACCTCAACCTTCCCTGTGGTTACTGTCCACCCTCCCGAGATACCTTCCCTGTGGTTAAAGTCCACCCTCCCGTGATACCTTCCCTGTGGTTACTGTCCACCCCTCCGGTGATTACCTGAAAATGCTTAATACACCATCTTTAACCAATATCCCTTGAAAATGCATGAACACTCATCTTTAGCCATTATCACTTGAAATGTAAAAATAACCCAATTTTAACAAAATCTTTGAAAAGTTTAAGCATCCATCTTTAACAAATATCCCCTGATAATGTAACAAATGTAAAAGAAACATGGATTGACAAACATATGTCCTGCAGGAAACATATATTCAACTGATCTAATGCATATATTGGTGAAAAATAAAACCTTAACAGAGGTTATTGAATAAATGGGCTCTATGTTTGGAACTTAAAAATAAAAGTGATGAATGAGAAGAAATAGTATATTAAATGTATTAAGAAAGTATGGAAAGATTAGATGTTGTAAATAGGTTAGGGCTGGTTGGGATAGGTCTGGGTTTCGTTAGGTACGGGGAAGCATGCTCAAAGGAAGGGAACTATCAAGGGAAAGCGCCAAGCCATTACGACTATATAGCACTTGGAAAGGGTCAGGATAAGGATATAGGATGGGACGGCGTGGGGAGTGGGGGTTGGGGGGGGGGAGGAATGATGCCTAGCGACTTGGGGCAGGGCCGGGAATTCAACGCTGACCTGCATGAAGCGAGACCGGCGCTCTACCGTCCAGCCTAAATGGTTGGGAGAAGCATGCTCAAGCAACCCTTTATATAGAATATTAGAGATTGAAAGCAGAACTAACAGAGGGGAATGATAATAAGAATTGGAAAGATTTAGACGCTATAAGTAAAATAGTTGACTGTGCATTTTTGTAATGTTCTGAAATTAGTATCTGTGTAAGAGTTTCTTAAAGTGGCTAAGTGTTTGTGAGAGTTGTGCTAGTTTCTCTATGAGTGCATGTGATCTGTGTTAGTATATGAATATATGTAAGTATTTACATGTTTGACTAAGTTTATATAATTTGTGTAGTTTTGAGAGAATTTGTATATACAGGAAAACTTATGAAAGTTTGAGAAAGTGAGTAAGTAAATGAATTGAGAGTATGTGCACATGTACAAGTCTATGTTTGGTTTATATTATATAAGTTTATGCTCAAGTTATGTAAGTTAGGTTAGGCTAGGTCGGGAAAGTTATGTTATGTTAGGTAAGATATGTAAGTTAGGTTAGGTAGGGGAGGTTCTTTTACGTTAGGTAAGTTATGTAAGTTAGGTAAGTTATGTCAGGTAGGATAGATTATGGAAGTTATGTTAAGGTCCATCAGGTTGGAGAGGTTAAGTAAGTTAGGTTGGGTTATCTTGAGATGATTTCGGGACTTTAGTGTCCCCGCGGCCCAGTCCTCAACCAGGCCTCCATCCCCAGGAAGCAGCCCGTGACAGCTGACTAACACCTAGGTACCTATTTTACTGCTAGGTAACAGGTGCATAGGGTAAAATAAACTCTGCCCATTGTTTCTTGCAGGCGCCCGGGATCGAACCCGGGACCACAGGATCACAAGTCCAGCTATAAGTTATGAAAGTAAGGTAGGTGAGGTTAGGTAACATGGGTTAGGATTGTGAGATTAGGTAAGTTGGGTTAAGTAGGTGATGTTAGATAAGTTTGGTTAGGTAGGTGAGGTTAGGTAAGTTGGGTTAGGTAGGTGAGGTTAGGTAGGTGAGGTTATGTAAGTTAGGTCATGGAAGTTATTGTAAGATACTTCAGGAAGGTGAGGATAGGTAAGTTATGTCAGGTAGATTAGATTAATGATGTTATGTTAGTTCCATCTGGAAGGTAAGTTATGTAAGTAAGGTTAAGGAAGTTATGTTAAGTTACATCATGCAGGTGAGGATAGGTAAGATGGGTTAGGTAGGATAAGACAGGTAGTGGAAGTTATGAAAGTTAGGTAAGTTAAGTAAGGTAGGTAAGAAAAATTACATATACCTTTGTATTAAGTTGATAGAGAGTATTCCTTAAACAAATTGTACAACATTACAAGATATGTCTTTGGAAAAAGTTTGTCTTAACAATATATATATGACAGAAAAACTGCTTAATAGAAATTACATGATAAGAAATGATTGATATGTTACAGAGAAATGAGGTAATTTTGTAAGTGATATAATTGAGATATGTGATGAAATGTTAATCACACATCTATTCAATATCACAAATGTGTGATATTAAATGTTAATAACAAGTTTTCACTGTAAATGTCTTAGTGAAACCTTACTACATAAAAGTTTGTTATTTAAATTCATTTTTAATTGAATCATATGTTTATTAATACATAAATGTATGAAATATTATGAAAGGTTGCACAAGTTAACTTGATATAATACTTAAAGTTGTTTGTGACTTCATAAAGACATTTAGTAAGTTTAACAGAAATGATCGATTAAATATGTTATAGAATAATTGACTTAGAACGTAAATAGTAAATGTTACATATGACTTGATAAAGTTACCCTTGATTAATGAAGGAGGTGCAATTCTTAATTAAGGTGTGTTAATGAGTGAGATTTCCTGGAAAGTAGCCTTGTTATATAAAAATGTTTTGTAGATCATCTTATGATGCATGAAGGTGTCTTAGAGAATACTTTTGATGTCACTGAGTGTATCCATGTTACATAAATACATCACCGATAGTGTCTTTTAATGTGTGAAGATGTTTCGGAGCATATAAATGAAACACAAAGATGTCTCAGAGAGTATCCTTGATGTCGCTGAAAGAATTCTTCGTGCATATAGAGGATAAGGAGAGTAACCTTTGTTACAAGAAGATACCTTGGGGGAATATGCTTGATGTCTCTGAGAGTATATTTTGATGCATAAAGGTATCTTGGAGATGTTTTGGAGAATATCATTGATGAATTGCAGAGTATCCTTTGATGTGGAAAGATGTTTAAAAGAGTTATTTAGTTTAGAAATATTATGAAGAAAGTTATACTTGACAATTTTGTTAGTGCAGTGAATCCTTATTTAAGATGACACATGAAAAGTGCATCATACTAAATTTATTACTGCATGAAATGTAGTTTTGTTTAAGAACAGTATTAGTAAGAGATATTAAGTTGATAAAGAGAAATGCAGTGAGAATTTTACAAATATTTATATAAACGAGCAAAAGTTTTGCCGATAAAATCTGTAACTAAATAAAATAATTAGTAAATGACTAAACAATTTGTAATTAAATAAATTGGTAAATAAATAATTTGTTGAGAAATAGTAATGTGGTTGATAGTATGTATCAAAGAACTAGTTATTGTCCAAAGATGTAATAGTACATCTGGTTTAAAGAAACAAACAGAGAACATGTTAGAATATGAAATGAAAACAGAGAACATGCAAAGACGTGAATAACGTAAAGAGAACATAAATAACGTGTACAAAGTTGTGCAGAGACCATTTAAGAACATTCTGAGAATATGGAGAGAACATATGAAGTGTGCAAAGAACATGCTGTGAAAATTAGGAGAACATGGCGAGAACATACAAATGTGGAAAGAACATTTAGAGAGCATTTAAGAACATGGAGAATGCGTAACAATAAGTGAAGAGAATGTATAAGAATATGCAAAATGCGGAAGAAACAAGTAAGAACGCATAACGAGATGTACGGAGAATATTTAAGAATATGCTTGTAATATTTCTACCCCCGAGGCCTCTGAGCATGAATGTAAAGAAGGCTTATTAAATCATTAAGCATTATTATTATTTGTGGTAAATTTCTCAGAAATTAAGTGAAAGGAGGAGAAAGTGAGGGTATGAAATGTGGGGGAGCAGAGAGGGTGTAAGGGAAGATATGGACAAGGGGGAGCTGTGGGGGAGGGGGTGAGGGCGGCAGTGAGTGCGGAGGGGGGGGGGGGGTTAGGAAAGGGATAATGACATTTGCCTCACGTCACATACCACAACCTTCCTTAGTCAACAACACCTGCGGGAGAGTCAACAACACCTGTGGAAGAGTCAACAACACCTGTGGTAGAGTCAACCTGATTAATCCTTCCTGAGTGTTTATTTACCCACACACATATGCACGCATATGTGTGAGAGGGAGTGCTATTGAAGAAGAGGTAATAGCTCATGTAGAGTAATAACTACCATTAGCAACAATAGCACGCCCTCATCACAACTAACAGTAATAATAGTAACAAAACCCGTATCAAAACTAATGGTAGCACTTCCCCTATCTCAACTAACAGAAGAAAGAATAGCGCTCCCCCATCAAAACTAGTAGGCATCCATCAGTCTCAGGAGGCTATGGAGTTGTGCTCTGATTGTCGGTCTGGAGTGGGTCTCCAGGTCGCAAAGCCAGGGTAGGTTGATATGGAGGAGAAGCTGTCACCCAAGCAGCAAGTCTCCTCGGCGCCGAAAGTCTCCAATGGAAAGGCAAAGGTCAATACGATTGGTTCCAGCGCCGTCGCGGGAACTGTGAGCTCCGGAGTTGACCTCGAGGCTGGTGAAAGACGGCACAGGGACTCCAAACCCGGAGACCGCTGTGGTCGGGACCGGAGAAGAACCACAACTATTACTTGTGGAACCACAACTACAAGTTGCAATAATTGCACTCCCCCATCACAACTACCAGTAGCACCCTCTACACAACTGCCAGTAGCACACCCACTACGCAGCTACCTATAGCACACCCTCTACACAACTACCAGTAGCACACCCACATCACAACTACCAGTAGCACACCCACATCACAACTACCAGTAGCACACCCTCTACACAACTACCAGTAGCACACATTCTACACAACTACCAGTAGCACACCCTCTACACAACTACCAGTAGCACACCCACATCACAACTACCAGTAGCACACCCTCTACACAACTACCAGTAGCACACATTCTACACAACTACCAGTAGCACACATTCTACACAACTACCAGTAGCACACCCTCTACACAACTACCAGTAGCACACCCACATCACAACTACCAGTAGCACACCCACATCACAACTACCAGTAGCACACCCACATCACAACTACCAGTAGCACTCCCACATCACAACTACCAGTAGCACACCCACATCACAACTACCAGTAGCACACCCACATCACAACTACCAGTAGCACACCCTCTACACAACTACCAGTAGCAACAATAGCATTTCGCAATCATAATACTAATAGCAATAGTGGCACTCCCATATCACAACTACTAGTAGGAATAGTACCACCCACAATTACAACTACCAGCAGCAACAGTATCACAGAACCACAAGTGTTACCTGTAGAACCATA
The DNA here is from genome assembly GCF_040958095.1 of Procambarus clarkii. Lineage (NCBI taxonomy): Eukaryota > Metazoa > Arthropoda > Malacostraca > Decapoda > Cambaridae > Procambarus > Procambarus clarkii. Next base: position 1,560,785 of record NC_091168.1, read on the forward strand.
ACTACTAGTAGCAATAGTAGCACTCCCTCATCACAACTACCAGTAGCACACCCACTTCATAATTACTAGAAACAATAGTTGCACCCCCTACCACAACTACCAGTAGTAATAGCAGCACACCCTCATCACAACTACAGTAGCAATAGCAGCACCCCCCATCACAACTACCAGTCACCATAATAGCACCACCCTCTACCAGAACAATAGTTATAATAGCACTCCTCCATCACAACCAACAGAAGCAATAAATGCCCTCCTCTACAATTATATTCATAAAAAAACAAAAAGCACGTTATCTAATAACTACACAGTAATATTTACAAAGTGCTTAATTACACTGTAAATATTAAACCTTAAACATCTCTTGAAATTTCTTTTCTTTCCTAATTACCTTTAGGTTGAAGTTTTAAATACCATCTGAAAATGATAATACTGAGTCAGTTCAGCAGGAAATGTAATATAAATAAAGAGAAGCAGTAGTCTCTCTAGACTTTCCCCAGAAGCTTACCAGGAGAAGCAGGAGAGAGAAGCACACCCTGTAAGTGTGAGTGTACACTTCAAGCGTGGCCGGCCTCGCCCGCACCATCCACCGCTCACTACGGGATGATCTCTACTGACACCTGTTTCCTGCCCCCACTCCCGTGATACCTCCCCCTTCCCCGTGGTTACTGTCCACCCTCACGTGATACCTACCCCTTCCCCGTGGTTACTGTCCACCCTCCCGTGATACCTCCCCCTTCCCCGTGGTTACTGTCCACCCTCCCGTGATACCTCCCCCTTCCCTCTGGTTACTGTCCACCCTCCCTGGTTGATACCTGGTTGATACCTGGTTGATGGGGTTCTGGGAGTTCTTCTACTCCCCAAGCCCGGCCTGGGGCCAGACTTGACTTGTGAGAGTTTGGTCCACCAGGCTGTTGCTTGGAGCGGCCCGCAGCCTGCTCCAAGGGTAACAGCCCTTCCGTCATACCTTCCTCTTCCCTGTGGTTACTGTCCACCCTCCCGTGATACCTTCCCCTTACGTGTGGTTACTGTCCACCTTCCCGTGATACCTTCCCTGTGGTTACTGTCCACCCTCCCGTGAAACCTATCCCTTCCCTATGGTTACTGTCCACCCTCCCGTGATACCTTCCCCTTCCCTGTGGATACTGTCCACCCTTCCGTGATACCTTCCCCTTTCCTGTGGTTACTGTCCACCCTCCCGTGGAACCTTCCCCTTCCCTGTGGTTACTGTCCACCCTCCCGTGGAACCTTCCCTGTGGTTATTGTCCACCCTCCCGTGGAACCTTCCCTGTGGTTACTGTCCACCCTCCCGTGGAACCTTTAATACCTACCACAGCCCGGTTGGTCCGGCACTCCTTGAAGGAAACAATCTAGTTTCCTCTTTAAAATGTCCACGGTTGTTCCTGTAATATTTCTGATGCTCGCTGGTAGGACGTTGAACAACCGTGGACCTCTGATGTTCATACAGTGTTCTCTGATTGTGCCCATGGCACCTCTGCTCTTCACTGGTTCTATTCTGCAGTTTCTTCCATGTCGTTCACTCCAGTACGTTGTTATTTTACTGAGGGGATTTGGGACTTGTCCCTCCAGTATTTTCCATGTGTATATTATTTGGTATCTCTCGTTTCCTTTCTAGTGAGTACATTTGGAGAGCTTTGAGACGAACCCAATAATTTAGGTGCTTTATCTCGTCTATGCGTGCCGTATATGTTCTCTGTATTCCCTCAATTTCAGCAATCTCTCCTGCTCTGATGGGGGAAGTGAGTACTGAGCAGTACTCAAGACGGGACAACACAAGGGATTTGAAGAGTACAACCATTGTAATGGGATCTCTGGACTCCCGTGATACCTTCCCTGTGATTACTGTCCACCCTCCCGTGATACCTTCTATTTCCCTGTGGTTACTGTCCACGCTCCCGTGATACCTTCCCCTTCCATGTGGTTACTGTCCACCCTCCCGTGATTCCTTCCCTGTGGTTACTGTCCACGCTCCCGTGATACCTTACCGTTCCATGTGGTTACTGTCCACTCTCCCGTGATACCTTCCCCTTCCCTGTGATTACTGTCCACCCTCCCGTGATACCTCCACCTTCCCTGTGATTCCTGTCCACCCTCCCGTGATTCCTTCCCTGTGGTTACTGTCCACCCTCCCATGATACCTCCATCTTCCCTGTGGTTACTGTCCACCCTCGCGTGATACCTCCACCTTCCCTGTGGTTACTGTCCACCCTCCCATGATACCTCCACCTTCCCTGTGGTTACTGTCCACCCTCTCGTGATACCTCCACCTTCCCTGTGGTTACTGTCCACCCTCCCGTGATACCTTCCCTGTGGTTACTGTCCACCCTCCCGTGATACCTCCACCTTCCCTGTGGTTACTGTCCACCCTCGCGTGATACCTCCACCTTCCCTGTGGTTACTGTCCACCCTCCCATGATACCTCCACCTTCCCTGTGGTTACTGTCCACCCTCTCGTGATACCTCCACCTTCCCTGTGGTTACTGTCCACCCTCCCGTGATACCTTCCCTGTGGTTACTGTCCACCCTCCCGTGATACCTCCACCTTCCCTGTGGTTACTATCCACCCTCCCGTGATACCTCCACCTTCCCTGTGGTTACTGTCCACCCTCGCGTGATACCTCCACCTTCCCTGTGGTTACTGTCCACCCTCCCATGATACCTCCACCTTCCCTGTGGTTACTGTCCACCCTCCCGTGATACCTTCCCTGTGGTTACTGTCCACCCTCCCGTGATACCTCCACCTTCCCTGTGGTTACTATCCACCCTCCCGTGATACCTCCACCTTCCCTGTGATTACTGTCCACCCTCTCGTGATACCTCCACCTTCCCTGTGGTTACTGTCCACCCTCCCGTGATACCTCCACCTTCCCTGTGGTTACTATCCACCCTCCCGTGATACCTCCACCTTCCCTGTGATTACTGTCCACCCTCTCGTGATACCTCCACCTTCCCTGTGGTTACTGTCCACCCTCCCGTGATACCTTCCCTGTGGTTACTGTCCACCCTCCCGTGATACCTTCCCTGTGGTTGCTGTCCACCCTCCCGTGATACCTCCACCTTCCCTGTGGTTACTGTCCACCCTCCCATGATACCTCCACCTTCCCTGTGGTTACTATCCACCCTCCCGTGAAACCTTCCCTCTGGTTAGTGTCCACTCTCCCATGATACCTTCCCTCTGGATACTGTCTACCCTCCCGTGATACCTTCCCTGTGGTTACTGTCCACCCTCCCGTGATACCTTCCCTGTGGTTACTGTCCACCCTCCCATGATACCTTCCTTGTGGTTACTGTTCACCCTCCTGTGATACCTTCCCTGTGGTTACTGTCCACCCTCCCGTGATACCTTCCCTGTGGTTTCTGTCCACCCTTCCGTGATACCTTCCCTGTGGTTACTGTCCACCCTCCCGTGATACCTTCCCTGTGGTTACTGTCCATCCTCCCGTGATTCCTTCCCAGTGGTTACTGTCCACCCTCCCGTGATACCTTCCCTGTGGTTACTGTCCACCCTCCCGTGATACCTTCCCTGTGGTTACTGTCCACCCTCCCATGATACCTCCACCTTCCCTGTGGTTACTGTCCACCCTCTCGTGATACCTCCACCTTCCCTGTGGTTACTGTCCACCCTCCCGTGATACCTTCCCTGTGGTTACTGTCCACCCTCCCGTGATACCTCCACCTTCCCTGTGGTTACTGTCCACCCTCGCGTGATACCTCCACCTTCCCTGTGGTTACTGTCCACCCTCCCATGATACCTCCACCTTCCCTGTGGTTACTGTCCACCCTCTCGTGATACCTCCACCTTCCCTGTGGTTACTGTCCACCCTCCCGTGATACCTTCCCTGTGGTTACTGTCCACCCTCCCGTGATACCTCCACCTTCCCTGTGGTTACTATCCACCCTCCCGTGATACCTCCACCTTCCCTGTGGTTACTGTCCACCCTCGCGTGATACCTCCACCTTCCCTGTGGTTACTGTCCACCCTCCCATGATACCTCCACCTTCCCTGTGGTTACTGTCCACCCTCCCGTGATACCTTCCCTGTGGTTACTGTCCACCCTCCCGTGATACCTCCACCTTCCCTGTGGTTACTATCCACCCTCCCGTGATACCTCCACCTTCCCTGTGATTACTGTCCACCCTCTCGTGATACCTCCACCTTCCCTGTGGTTACTGTCCACCCTCCCGTGATACCTTCCCTGTGGTTACTGTCCACCCTCCCGTGATACCTTCCCTGTGGTTGCTGTCCACCCTCCCGTGATACCTCCACCTTCCCTGTGGTTACTGTCCACCCTCCCATGATACCTCCACCTTCCCTGTGGTTACTATCCACCCTCCCGTGAAACCTTCCCTCTGGTTAGTGTCCACTCTCCCATGATACCTTCCCTCTGGATACTGTCTACCCTCCCGTGATACCTTCCCTGTGGTTACTGTCCACCCTCCCGTGATACCTTCCCTGTGGTTACTGTCCACCCTCCCATGATACCTTCCTTGTGGTTACTGTTCACCCTCCTGTGATACCTTCCCTGTGGTTACTGTCCACCCTCCCGTGATACCTTCCCTGTGGTTTCTGTCCACCCTTCCGTGATACCTTCCCTGTGGTTACTGTCCACCCTCCCGTGATACCTTCCCTGTGGTTACTGTCCATCCTCCCGTGATTCCTTCCCAGTGGTTACTGTCCACCCTCCCGTGATACCTTCCCTGTGGTTACTGTCCACCCTCCCGTGATACCTTCCCTGTGGTTACTGTCCACCCTCCCGTGATACCTTCCGCTTCTCTGTGGTTACTGTCCACCCTCCCGTGATACCTCCCCCTTCCCCGTAGTTACTGTCCACCCTCCCGTGATACCTCCCCCTTCCCTGTGGTTACTGTCCACCCTCCCGTGATGCTTCCACCTTCCCTGTGGTTACTGTCCACCCTTCCGTGATACCTTCCCTGTGGTTACTGTCCACCTTCCCGTGATACCTTTCCTGTGGTTACTGTCCACCCTCCCGTTATACCATCCCCTTCCCTGTGGTTACTGTCCACCCTCCCGTGATACCTTTCCTTTCCCTGTGGTTACTTTCCACCCTCCCGTTATTCCTTCCCTGTGGTTACTGTCCACCCTCCCGTGATATCTTTACTGTGGTTACTGTCCACCCGCCCCTAATACTTCCCTTTGGTTACTGTCCACCCTCCCGTGATACCTCCCCTGTGGTTACTGTCCACCTCCCCGTGATACCTTCCCCTTCCCTGTGGTTACTGTCCACCCTCCCGTGATACCTCCCCCTTCCCCGTGGTGAAGGGGAAGGTATCTGTCCACCCTCCAGAGATACCTTCCCCTTCCCCGTGGTTACTGTCCACCATCCCGTGATACCGCCCCCTTCCGTGTGGTTACTGTCCACCCTCCCGTGATACCTTCCCTGTGGTTACTGTCCACCCTTCCATGATACCTTTCCTGTGATTACTGTCCACCCTCCCGTGATACCTTCCCTGTGGTTACTGTCCACCCTCCCGTGATACCTCCTCCTTCCTACACACATTAACAGGTCTAGAAGAATTTTTTTTTCTTGGTATGCGCCTGTGGGGGACAAATGCTAATTAGCTGTGAGCAACACAAAGGTTAAGGGGCCCGATGACGTAGAGTATTTTTCAAAATACGAACAATAATGATAATTTTTAAACATATCTCCGGTTATTTGCCATCAGCGTCGTGGAATTTTTATCCCAGAATGTTAAGAAATTATATTTTATAATTTTTTTTTCAATAAATGCATGCGAGACTGGGGGCAACTGGTACTGATAATAACGATAACACCATCTATTTCCTGGTAATCAGAGATAGAGATATGGAAGCACCTGTCCGACACACCCAGGACACAGGTAGTAGTAAGGAGGGTCTACATTGTGGATATTCAGCTGGTGCCACAAGGAGGGCCAGATTTCACACAATAATAATGAGTTGGTATGTTGTTATGCTCTATTTTATTATATATCATACAAATACATTGCCCCAATGGCAGTATTTCTTATGTCCTGCTGTAAGAAAAGATGACAATTACTTCTGGTTTTTCCTTGTTAAATGGATTTGCGTGTACTGTAACTTCCACATCCTGGAGAATGCATATCCGTCACTAAGCATGTGAAGTTGGAATGAAATTTGTCAACATTTTATTTAGCCACAGGTGGCAGAAGTTGTGACTTTTTTTTTTTTGGGGGGGGGGGGGTGAGGGGGGGGGGGGTGAGGGGGGGGGGGGGGGGTGAGGGGGGGGGGGATCGAGCTATATACTCTGTGGCTCGGTCATAGAAACTCAGTAAATTCGATACACAGGATCTTCCAGATCGAAAACCATACTGTCTGTCTGATATTATATCTTTTTCTCCAGGTGTTCTACCCATTTAATTTTAATTATTTTTTCCAATATTTTGGCGACAATTGTCAATGATACAGGTCTTTAATTAAGGGGGTCTTCCCTGCTGCCACTTTTGTAGATTGGAACTAAGGTAAGGTAATTATCAAAAGAAGGCACCAAACCGGGAAGGCTATGTAGCACCAGATTGGAACTATGTTAGCCATTTTCCACACATCAGCTACAACTTATGTAAATAGGGATGCCTAAAAAATCAATTAAAGTGGAATGCTGCACTCAGGTGCACATTCTCTCAGAAGCCATTGTAAAACTCCATCTGGACCAACTGCTTTGTTCTTATTTGGCCCTTGAGCATTCTTTCCACTTCGTCTCTAGACACCTCTATGTGCTCTATGTTGTTCTCTGAAATTCTTATTGTGTCTGGTTTCCTGAAGATTTCATTTTGTACGAACACACTTTGGAACTTTTCATTTAATGTTTCATACATTTCCTTTTCGTTTTCCATGAATCTATTTCCCATTTTCAACCTCTGAATATTATCCTTTACCTGCAATTTGTTTATGAATTTATAGAATAAACCTGGTTCTGTTTTACATTTGTCTGCAATCCCTTTTTCAAAATTTCTTTCTGCCTCTCTCCTCACTGCCGTGTAGTTGTTTTTCGCATCTTTGTATCGCTGGTATGTTTGGGGGTTTGGCCTCTTCCTGTATTGATTCCATTTTTGTGCCTTTTGGTCTCTAGCCCTCTCGCAATTTCTATTGAACCAATCCTGTTTCCTAGTTCTGCATCTCTGTTTTGGTATAAAAATTTTTGTGCCTTTTTCACATATTTCACAAAACTTGACATACATCTCATTCACTTCCTTGCCTAGCAACAAGTCTGTCCAATTATACTCACTAAAAAAATTTCAGAGGTCGCTATAATGTCCTCCCCTGAAGTCAAGTTTTTCAACTGTTTCAACCTCCTTATTTTCTTGCAGCTTATAATGCATTGCATACTTTATTCCCAAAAAGACATGGTTACTTTTACCCAAATGAGGCAGGTATTGAATGTCAAATATTTCTTCCTCCTTTCTGGTAAATGTCAAATCTAGCATGGAGGGGACGTCCCCTTCCCTCATCCTCGTAGCTTGTTTAACATGTTGATACAAGAATGTTTCCAAGATGAGGTGTACAAATTTACAGGTCCAAAAATCCTCTGTTCTAGCTTCATATGTTTCCCAGTCTATGGATTTCAAGTTGAAATCCCCGACAATCAACAGTCGTGATCTATCTTCATCCGTTCTCGCTATAATCTCTCTCGTTATTGTTAAAAGACCCTCTCGTTTACTATCTAGCTCCTTCTTTGTCCATGTGTTGCTTGGCGGTGGACTATATGCATTTATGATCGTTAGTTTATCATCCTCATGGCAGATCTCTAGTGCTATTATGTCAACTTCTCGTGGATTGGCAATCATTATTTCGTTCACCTTTAGGTGTTTTTTCACCAGCACAGCAACGCCATCGCCTTGCCTAATTTTTCAGTCCCGTCTCCAAATTGAGTAGCCCCTTGGGAATATGACAACATTTAAAATAACACCTTCAAGTTTTGTCTCCGTGAGTGTAACAATGTCTGGTGTCTGCAGCTGTATTACACCACTTAACTCCAGTATCTTCGATCTTGGGGAGCCGGTCGGCCGAGCAGACAGCACGCTGGACTTGTGATCCTGTGGTCCTGGGTTCGATCCCAGGCGCCAGCGAGAAACAATGGGCAGAGTTTCTTTCACCCTATGCCCCTGTTACCTAGCAGTAAAATAGGTACCTGGGTGTTAGTCAGCTGTCACGGGCTGCTTCCTGGTAGTGGAGGACTGGTCGAGGACCGGGCCGCGGGGACACTTAAGCCTCGAAATCATCTCAAGATAACCTCAAGATAACCTTCCCCGTGGTTACTGTCCACCCTCCCGTGTTACCTTCCCTGTGGTTACTGTCCACCCTCCCGTGATACCTTCCCTGTGGTTACTGTCCACCCTCCCGTGATACCTTCCCTGTGGTTACTGTCCATCCTCCCGTGATACCTTACCTGTGGTTACTGTCCACCCTCCCGTGATACCTTCCCTGTGGTTACTGTCCACCCTCCCGTGATACCTTCCCTGTGGTTACTGTCCACCCTCCCGTGATACCTTCCCTGTGGTTACTGTCCACCCTCCCGTGATACCTTTCCCTTCCCTGTGGTTACTGTCCACCCTCCCGTGATACCTTTCCCTTCCCTATGGTTACTGACACCCTCCTGTGATACCTTTCCCTTCCCTGTGGTTACTGTCCACCCTCCCGTGATACCTTTCCCTTCCCTGTGGTTACATGATGGATTACATCAGGCAGAAGTGCAAGGAAGCAACAAACAAGTTTGTCCCAGTCCAAAAGGAAAACAGTGAAATGAAGATGAGAAACCCATGGTTTAATCAGAGATGTAGGCTAGCTAAGCAGCAAAGTAAAAGGGCGTGGAGAAATTATAGGAATATCAGGACACTTGAGAGCAGAGAAATATACCAGGTTACCTGTAATGAATTTGTCAGGTGGAGAAGAGAGGCAGAAAGACAATACGAAAATGTGCAAAGACTCAGCCTAAATTGCTGCACAGCCATATCAGGAGAAAAACAACAGTAAAAGAACAGGTTATGAAATTAAGGATAGGGATAGAAGGATTCACTGCAAACGACAAGGAAGTGTATGAGGAACTGAATAAGAAGTTCCAGGAGGTCTTCACCTTAGAGCAAGGAGAAATTCCAGAGATAAGAGAGGGAGTAGTTAACCAGAAACCACTGGAAGAGTTTGAGATTACCAACGGGGAAGTAACGAAGTGTTTACTAGAGTTGGATGTGACAAAGGATATAGGCCCAGATGGAATCTCCCCTTGGATACTAAAGGAAGGAGCAGAAGAAATGTGCCTGCCACTCTCCATAGTGTATAACAAATCGCTGGCAACAGGGGAACTGCAAGAAATTTGGAAAGCAGCTAATGTAGTCCCGATATACAAGAAAGGGGATAGACAGGAGGCACTGAACTGCAGGCCAGTGTCCTTAACCTGCATACCATGCAAGCTGATGAAGAAGATTGTGTGAAGAAAGCTAGTGGAACATCTGGAGCGAAAGAATATTGTAACACAGCATCAACATGGGTTCAGGGATGGCAAGTCATACCTCACAGGGTTACTTGAATTCTACAACCAGGCAATAAAAATTAGGCAAGAAAGAGAAGGGTGGGCAGACTGCATACTTTTGGATTGCCAGAAAGCCTTTGATACAATGCCACACAAGAGGCTAGTGAAACAGCTGGAGATGCAGACTGGAGTGAAAGGGAAGGTACTCCATTGGATAAAGGAGTACCTAAGCAACAGGAGACATTGAGTCAGTGTTAGGGGTGAGATCTCAGATTGGCGAGACGTTACGAGCGGAGATATATGTAAATTATCTCCCAGAGGGTATAGGCTCGTTTCTCAATGTTTGCTGATGATGCAAAAATTATGAGGAGGATTGAAACAGAGGATGATAGTTGGAGGCTGGAAGATAACCTAGACAGACTGAGTGAATGGTCCAACAAATGGATATTGAAGTTCAACCCGAGTAAATGCAAAGTAATGAAACTAGGCGGTGGAAACGGGAGGCCAGACACAGGATACAGAATAGGAGATGAAGTACTTAATGAAACGGACAGAGAGAAAGATCTAGGAGTTGATATCACACCAAACCTGTCTCCTGAAGCCCACATAAAAAGAATAATGTCTGCGGCATATGCGAGGCTGGTTAACATCAGAACAGCCTTCAGGAACCTGTGTAAGGAATCGTTCAGAATATTGTATACCACATCTGTAAGACCAATCCTGGAGTATGCGGGCCCCAGCATGGAGCCCGTACCTTGTCAAGCACAAGACGAAGCTGGAAAAAGTTCAAAGGTATGCCACTAGATTAGTTCCAGAACTAAGAGGAATGAGTTATGAGGAAAGGCTCCGGGAAATGCACCTTACGACACTGGAAGACAGAAGAGTAAGGGGAGACATGATCACAGCCTACAAAATCCTTAGGGGAAACGACCGGGTAGACAAGGAAAAAACTATTCAACACTGGTGTTACGGGAACAAGGGGTCACAGGTGGAAACTGAGTACCCACATGAGTCACAGGGACATTAGAAGGAACTTTTTCAGTGTCAGAGTAGTTAATGGATGGAATGCGTTAGGCAGTGATGTGGTGGAGGCTGACTCCATACACAGTTTTGAATCTAGATATGATAGAGTCCAGTAGGATCAGTAATCTAAACACCAGTTGAGAGGCGGGACCAAAGAGCCAAAGCTCAACCCCCGCAAGCACAAATAGGTGAGTACACACACACACACACACACACACACACTCAAACAAATGGAATGCATTAGGAAGCAATGTGGTGGAGGCTGACTCCATACACAGTTTCAAGTGTAGATATGATAGAGCCCAATAGGCTCAGGAACCTGTACACCTGTTGATTGACGGTTGAGAGGCGGGACCAAAGAGCTAGAGCTCAACCCCCGCAAGCACAACTAGGTGAGTAGACACACACACACAGGGCACATATCAGCACACAGTGGGTGAGCGTTCGGGAGGGCTGACCGTTTGATCGGTCTTGTGTTTTTGAAAGTATAGTTTGTCTTATCTCACAACAGGCAGAACTTAAACATTACTGAATGAGGGAAACATTTTACATGCTAAAAGGTGTCTACTAGTCTTCAATTTTCTTTCTATCAAATCAAATCAGTGTCAACATCTAAATAGCATTTAGCATCACTCAGTAAACTCAGTCAATATCAGTGGCTGCGGAGAGCGAGTCTTGGAGCGGTACACCTCTTGATGTCTGTCGTGTGACTGGGTTAATGACCACAATACCCCACACCATACCAGCTCCTGCATACCCCTCCCCCCTACACTTAGCTTGCTCCGTTTACTTCTCACTCCTCAGGTTGACACTTACACGCTTTTCTCGGTATACAGAACAACAGCAATAAGTAGTTGTTATGGACCCGAGCCCAACGTCCGAGCACGGAGCAGTGACGGCCACGCCATCTGTGGGTCAGCTCCCGAAACCCCCTCCAAATGGACGGCGCCATCAAGTGAGGACAGGAAATACCAGCCACAAGGTCTAGTTTCCCGTCCTGATCAGCTCATAACACAGCCGCTGCTGACCTCTGGTGAGGTGCAGCTTAGACAGCAATGCCATCTATGGAGTGGATACGTCGGGCGTTTGTGTCTAAGCCTGTAAGTAAGGTGCCCTAGTGTGTCCCTATTACTGATGACGTGTTTGATTACAGAGTCGACCTCGGACTGCTGTAATGGAAGTTGGATCAGTCTACCCAAGGCAGTCGTCTTGTCTCCAAGTGTGTGCTGCAGCAGCTGTGAGTCACCCCCCGGATGAACACTGTGGTGTTACCCTGCCTGTGACGTGGCAGTTGAGGGATTGTAGTACCCGGGACTGACTGGTGGAGACGCTTAACCACTGGGGTGTTGTGGCAAGGAGAGTGGTCTGTGGGATCACACGAGGCTCCTGACTAGGGTTCGCGACATTAGTATCGATCGTGGAGTGACCTAACCAGCGTCACTGATTGGAACCTGCCAGCTACCGGCTGGACTTGTGGTTGATGGCCTCCACGACGGTGCCCCCAGTGGAACTGTGATTTGGCTGGCCTGTGGCCAGGGTAGATTCCAGAGGATCGAAGGATTCATAGTGAGGCCACAAGAGCACCAAGAGCTTAGCATCGTGAGCACAGTGAACATCTAGAGTCTTCAGAGGAAGACTACGTAGTGTATTTTAGTGTTTATACCCCCCCCCCCCCCCCCGTGTAATCTTTATATTATTTATGGTGACGGTGTTAATTATATTATTTAGTTTTTGACTTTATTTCCCTTCCCCTTTTATTTTTCTTGCGTTACGGATCACATCCCTTGAAAGCCACTACTAGCTTGGGGCCGGATACCCTACCTCTAACAACATCAGAGAAAGAACCCGGTTGCGACCCGAGAGGGCCGTAACATAATTGGCATCCCCAGCGGGATCCGACCCCTTGTCAAGTATGTTTGACAGGGGTGGTGAAGTGGCGTGATCCCTGTAAATAATTTCCCCTGTGTGTGACTATTAGGACGTTATACGTCCCGTGCGGTGCTCGGAGTGACTAAGTGCAATATTGTGCAGTGCGGTGCTCGCTGTGATTAAGTGCAATATTGTGTAGTGCGGTGCTCGGTGTGATTCAGTGCAATATTGTAGAGCGAAGTGCTCGCTGTGATTAAGTGCAATATTGTGTAGTGCGGTGCTCGGTGTGATTCAGTGCAATATTGAAGAGTGATGTGCTCGCTGTGATTAAGTGCAATATTGTGTAGTGCGGTGCCTGGAGTAATTACGTGCAATATTGGCAAGTGCAGTGTTTGGTGCGATAAAGTGCAATATTGACGTAGAACAGTGCTCGGTGTGTTAAGTGCTAAAGTGAAGCGGTGTGTTAAGTGCTAAGTGTTCCATCTGTGACAATGGCAGAAAAAGCGACCATCGACGATCTGGACGATGTTCAGGCTTTTCTGAACAGGGAGGACTGTCTTGCCAGATTAAAATATCTGGGCAAACAAAAACTCGTACTGGTGAGTGCCTACCTGGAGATCAAGATCCGCGCCAGTGATTCCCGTGTGGAGAACTTGTCCAAGGTTCACAAGCATTTGAAGGCCAAGGAGAAACAGGAAGGCGAGGTACATAGTATAAAAGAAGGTGAGGAGATAGCTTCCACTGAAAAGGAAGGCAAGGGTAGTGATGTCGAAAGTGATGAGAGTGAACTAAATATAAGTTTACTTACTGTGAAAATGCGTGAACTAGAGATCCACCGTGAGATAGAATGGAAAAAGCTAGAAATCGCTAAAGAGAGAGAAGAGAAAGCGAGAGAGAGAGAAGATAAGAAATTAGAAATGGAAAGAGAGAGATTAGGAAAGGAATTAGAGATGAGGCATTTAGAATTAGAACGAGAAGAAAGAAGAGAAGAGTGAGAAAGAGCAGAGAAACGAGAAAGAGAAGAGCGAGAAAGAGCAGAGAAACGAGAAAGAGAAGAGCGAGAAAAAGAAGAGAAACGAGAAAGAGAAGAGCGAGAGAGAGAAGAAAAAGAAAAAGAGAGACAACATGAGCTAGAAGTTTTGCGATTAGGCGGTGGGAGACAAACAACGGACACCAGTAGTTTCGATCCGGTAAGGAACATCAAAATGGTCCCGAAGTTCAACGAGAAGGATGTTTCGAAGTTCTTCGCAGCCTTCGAGAAAGTCGCAGCCTCTTTGGAGTGGCCAAAGGAGAATTGGGCCATCATGATACAGTCCGTCTTGACTGGGAAGGCCCAAGTCGCCTACTCCACGTTGTCCCTTGATGACTCGGGCGACTATGACAAGGTGAAGAAGGTAGTGCTCATGGCGTACCAATTGGTTCCTGAGGCTTACAGGCAAAAGTTTAGAAACCTGAAGAAGACCTCAGAGCACACTTTCACCGAATTCACGACCATCAAGGAGCGACTTTTCCAGGAATGGTGTGCCTCTCGGAAGGTGGAGACCAAAGAAGACCTCGAGCAGCTCATACTGTTAGAGGACTTCAAGGATTGTTTGTCTGGAGACCTGAAGACGTACTTAGAGGAGCAGCAGGTGGAGACCTTGAGTGCGGCAGCCACCATGGCTGAGGAATACATCCTAACGCATAGGCCTTCTGCTAAGTACGTCCCGAGGAATTACTCCCGCCGGTTTGACAAACCTCATCAGGAAGAGGAGAGACCCGTCCCACGAAGCGCTGAGAAGACGCCCCCAAGTAGCCCTCGAAGGACCAGTCCTAGCAGTCCGAAACACCGGAGTCCGAGGAGGAATGTGGTGTGCTGGACTTGTGGGCAGAAAGGGCATGTAGCTGCTATGTGCCGAGGCAGAAGAGGTAGCGGCGCACGTCGGGAGGTGATGTTGATGAGCTGTGTAACACCACCAGCAGGAAGCCAGTCTACGATTACGCAGGAAGAACCCAGATTGTTTTCCCCTCACACTTCAAGCGGGTATGTATCGAGTGGTCATACTGGTAGATCTGTTGTAGTGCTCAGAGATAGTGGAGCAGCCCAGTCCCTGATCGTGAAAAACTCGTTACCCGAGGGAGTGAGTGTGGAAGGGAGACAAAAGGTTATCCTGGTTGGGTTTCCTAGGACACAGTACATCGCCCCCTTAGTGCCGGTACATCTCGACTCGCCTTACTTCAGCGGCACATGTGCGTTGGCAGTAGTCGATGCCTTGCCTATAGCTGGGATTGACGTGGTACTAGCCAACGACTTGGTGACAGATTGGAGCAACAATCTTCGCAAGGTCACGGACGAGTCAGCCGGAACAGCAAGGTCTGAGGTAACAGCAGGCAGTGGTAATGTCCAGGTACAGTCAGACCCGGAATCAGGTAATATGTTTAATTTGTCCTCTCACCCACAGATCGACAGCATTATAGCAGAGTCTCCTGATTCTTCTTCCAAAAAGGAACATGAGGTTACGATGGCAGAGACAACTGAGCATGGAGAGAGGTCTCGTGTGCAAGCGCCCACGGATACCAAAGAGTCTGGAGCGAAGGCGGATGAGTACTTGTGGTATGGCAAGGTACAGCATCCATTGAACCGGCCAGAGATTCCCCAGACGTCGGAGGTATGTGAGGTATGTGCGAAGATTATAGTGCCCTCTTCGGTCCAAACCAGGCTAAAGGATGTAGCCGGCTATGGACATTACAAGCTCGGGAAGCTTATCCCCCAGTTAACCAAATGTTTCTTGGCGGTATTTTGTTTTATTCCCGTGTGTGCTCTCAGTAAGGACCAGTGGACGACCCGACAGATGATGGCTCCCATGAACATCGTGAAGAGATCCCAGGGATTGGAGATTTGCACTGCGAGCGATGCAGTCAAAGGGGGGACCTAGAAGGTGATGGTAGATACAGGAGGTACGAGATGTGATATTATGAGTGACTGTTTCCGACAGGTTGACACCCGCCGCGTGATTGCTGAGCCTAGATGCAGCGTTATACGGAACGTTGGTCGACCTGACGGCGGCAGAGCGAATGCCATCCTCGATGTACGAGCAGCCCTGTTGGAACTAGGAGTGAGCCTAGTAGAGGCGTATGCTGTGAGTACTGATTTAACTGTCGCTGTGACTCTAAATAATCCGACCACTGTATTCCAGGTTCCCGTCTCCCTGAAGGACTACCGGACCGGTACTAGAAATGCCGTCTGTGATCAGCCGTCATCGGTGTCACGACACAGGGAAGTGTCGAGTCGACCCAGATCGTGTCGATACCAATCCTTACTCGAGAGATGTGAGAATATGCCCCTGCTTGACATCGCAGTGTAGATGTGGACGATTACATCAGGCAGGGCATTGTCTGCCATCTGCAAGTTTCCTTCATGCCAGAGTTCCCCAGTAGAACAGTTCTGTGGACAAGACAGCCTCATCACTCCAGTTCATAGTGTACGTGAGTCCGTGTGGAGTTGTATCCACATACTAATTTGGTTTGTGTTTTTCTTTATAGAAACCCAAACCAAATTCTTTTTGGTGGGGAGGTGTTACGGGCCCGAGCCCAACGTCCGAGCACGGAGCAGTGACGGCCACGCCATCTGTGGGTCAGCTCCCGAAACCCCCTCCAAATGGACGGCGCCATCAAGTGAGGACAGGAAATACCAGCCACAAGGGCAAATTTCCTGTCCTGATCAGCTCATAACACAGCCGCTGCTGACCTCTGATGAGGTGGAGCTTAGACAGCAACGCCATCTATGGAGTGGATACGTCGGGCGTTTGTGTCTAAGCCTGTAAGTAAGGTGCCCTAGTGTGTCCCTATTACTGATGACGTGTTTGATTACTGAGTTGACCTGGGACTGCTGTAATGGAAGTTGGATCAGTCTACCCAAGGCAGTCGTCTTGTCTCCAAGTGTGTGCTGCAGCAGCTGTGAGTCGCCCCCCGGATGAACACTGTGGTGTTACCCTGCCTGTGACGTGGCAGTTAAGGGATTGTAGTACCCGGGACTGACTGGTGGAGACGCTTAACAACTGGGGTGTTGTGGCAAGAAGAGTGGTCTGTGGGATCACACGAGGCTCCTGACTAGGGTTCGCGACCTTAGTATCGATCGTGGAGTGACCTAACCAGCGTCGCTGATTGGAACCTGCCAGCTACCGGCTGGACTTGTGGTTGATGGCCTCCACGATGGTGCCCCCAGTGGAACTGTGATTTGGCTGGCCTGTGGCCAGGGTAGACTCCAGAGGATCGAAGGATTCATAGTGAGGCCACAAGAGCACCAAGAGCTTAGCATCGTGAGCACCGTGAACGTCTAGAGTCTCCAGAGGAAGACTACATAGTGTATTCTAGTGTTTATACCCCCCCACCTCCCCGTGTAATCTTTATATTATTTATGGTGACGGTGTTAATTATATTATTAAGTTTTTGACTTTATTTCCCTTCCCCTTTTACTTTTCTTGCGTTACGGATCACATCCCTTGAAAGCCACTACTAGCTTGGGGCCGGATACCCTACCTCTAACAACATCAGAGAAAGAACCCGGTTGCGACCCGAGAGGGCCGTAACAGTAGTTAAAGGCTTTAACCCTTTATATATCATTTTTATTCTTTATTAAACACTTAAGAGTAATGTCCGTCCATCGTAAGCTAGGCTTCAATATTTTTTGGTTTGTTTTTAAAAATCTTGTGAGAAGCATTTCTTAATCCGAATAGAATTTTTAGCAAAGTAGAGTTTTGGGTTAGGGCATTTACATTTATATCACTAATCTAATAATATTATTACGCGTTTTTCATCATCATCACCGTTAAAGTTTTCCACTTTCAAGCTAGCTTAGTTTAAAGGTCCTACGTACATCACAAAAGCAGTCAGTCACTCAGCCAAGTTATCCTTGATGGAACTGTTCACAGCGTATTCTATTCTTCCCCAAATAACTTAAAGAGTAACGAGCCTCGTCATAAGACAGTTTTCAGCCCTCTAATAACAAAATCAAATCAATGCTACAGTATGTTTTCACCTCGTATCGTAACGGGACCAACATGCGAACACCATTCTATTACTGTGTGACTGTTTTTCAGTTCTTGTAACACATTCATTGTAACGTAATGCGGAAAATAAACTTTCTGTTCCATTACATCTCTTACCATCAGGGGGCCTCGTAGCCTGGTGGATAGCGCGCAGGACTCGTAATTCTGTGGCGCGGGTTCGATTCCCGCACGAGGCAGAAACAAATGAGCAAAGTTTCCTTCACCCCAGAATGCCCCTGTTACCTAGCAGTAAATAGGTACCTGGGAGTTAGTCAGCTGTCACGGGCTGCTTCCTGGGGGTGGAGGCCTGGTCGAGGACCGGGCCGCGGGGACACTAAAAGCCCCGAAATCATCTCAAGATAACCTCAAGATAACCATATAAATATAGTCCTTGTAACACAATGTAACGTAACGTGAAAATCATCTTTTCTTCTGTCATGGTTCATTTGGGCCCTCTATTTTCATTTGTGTCCCCTAGTGCATGAGCCACTTTTGTTAAAAAGTCCGCCTGTATCTACCCTATCAATTCCTCTGAGAATCTGAGAAACTGAAAATTCCTCTGAGTATGTGCTGATCATGTCTCCTAACTCTTCTGTCTCCCAATGACGTGAGGTTTAATTGCCGTAGTCTCTCCTCGTAGCTCTTACCCCTCAGTTCGGATAATAGTCTGGTGGCAAACCTTTGAACCTTTTCCAGTTTAATCTTATGCTTGACTAGATATGGACTCCATGCTGGAGCCGCATACTCCTGGATTGGTCTGACATATGTGGTATATAATGTTCTGAAAGATTCCTTACACAAGCTTCTAAACGCCTTTCTTATGTTAGCCAACCTGGCATATGCCGCTGATGTTATCCTCTTGCTATGAGCTTCAAGGGACAGGTCTGGCGTGATATCAACTCCCAGGTCTTTCTCTCTGTCTGACTCCTGAAGTATTTCATCTCCCAAATGATACCTTGTATCTGGTCTCCTGCTCCCTACACCTATCTTCATTACATTACATTTCCTTGGGTTAAACTCTAACAACCATTTGTTTGACCATTCCTGCAGCTTGTCTAGTTCTTCATGAAGCCTCAAGCTGTCCTCCTCTGTCTTAATCCTTCTCATAATTTTGGCGTCGTCTGCAAACATTGAGAGAAATGAGTCTATACCCTCCAGGAGATCATTTACATATATCAGAAACAGGATAGGTCCGAGTACAGAGCCCTGTGGGACTCCACTGGTGACTTCACGCCAATCTAATGTCTCACCCCTCACTGTAACTCTCTGCTTCCTATTGCTTAGGTACTCCCTTATTCACCGGAGCGCCCTACCAGTTACTCCTGCCTGTTTCTCCGGCTTATGCATCAGCCTTTTATAGGGGTACTTTGTCAAAGGCTTTGTATACACCCTACATGGTATACATGTTAAGGGCACTGACCTGTAGTTTAGTGCCTCTTGTATGTCACCTTTTTGTATATTGAGACCACATGAGCCGTCTTTCATATTTCTGGCAGGTCTCCGGTTTCTGTGTATGTGTGTGAACTCCCCTAATTGTACTCACTTAATTGTGCTTGCGGGGGTTGAGCTTTGGCTCTTTGGTCCCGCCTCTCAACTGTCAATCAACTGGTGTACAGATTCCTGAGCCTACTGGGCTCTATCATATCTACATTTGAAACTGTGTATGGAGTCAGCCTTCACCACATCACTTCCTAGTGCATTCCATTTATTAACTACTCTGACACTGAAAAAATTCTTTCTAACGTCTCTGTGGCACAGTTTCCACCTGTGTCCCCTTGTGCTGAAGAGTTTGTCTTTGTCCACCCTGTCAATTTCCCTGAGAATTTTGTAGGTGGTTATCATGTCTCCCCTTACTCTTCTGTTTTCCAGGGATGTGAGGTTCAGCTCCTTTAGCCTTTCCTCGTAGCTCATTCCTCTCAGTTCCGGGACGAGCCTTGTGGCATACCGCTGAATCTTCTCTAACTTTGTCTTGTGTTTAACTAGGTATGGACTCCAGGATGGAGCTGCATACTCCAGGATGGAGCTGCATACTCTAGGATGGAGCTGCATACTCCAGGATTTTTCTTACATAAGTGGCATACAGGGTTCTGAAAGATTCCTTACACAAGTTTCTAAAGGCAGTTCTTATGTTAGCCAGTCTAGCATATGTCGTTGATGATATTCTTTTGATGTGGGCCTCTGGGGACAGGTTCGGTGTGATATCAACCCCCAAATCTTTCTCTAAATTTGATTCTTGCAGGATTTCACCTCCCAGATGAGACCTTGTGTTCAGCCTTCTGCTCCCTTCGCCTAATGCCATCACCTTACACTTTCCTAAGTTGAACTTTAGCAGCCATTTTCTTACCAATCCTCCAGTTTATCCAGGTCATCCTGTAGTCTCTGTCTATCTTCATCCGTCTTGATTCTTCTCACAATTTTTGCATCATCAGCAAACATTGAGAGGAATGAGTCTATACCCTCCGGAAGATCGTTTACATATATTAGAAACAGGATGGGTCCAAGTACTGAGCCCTGTGGGACTCCGCTGGTGACATCTCGCCACTCTGATGTCTCCCCCCTCACAGTTACTCGCTATTTCCTGTTGCTTAAGTACTCCCTTATCCACTGGAGCACCTTCCCTTTTACTCCTGCCTGTTGCTCCAACTTTTTTAACAGCCTTTTATGGGGTACTGTGTCAAAGGCTTTCTGACAGTCCAGGAAAATGCAGTCGGCCCACCCTTCTCTTTCCCGCCTAATTTTTGTTGCCTGGTCATAAAATTCTATTAAACCTGTGAGGCACGATTATCGTATTATTTCACGTATCCCTGAACCCATGTTGGTGGTGCGTTACAAAGTTATTTCCC
This sequence comes from Procambarus clarkii, assembly GCF_040958095.1. Taxonomy (NCBI): domain Eukaryota; kingdom Metazoa; phylum Arthropoda; class Malacostraca; order Decapoda; family Cambaridae; genus Procambarus; species Procambarus clarkii. Next base: position 1,581,050 of record NC_091168.1, read on the forward strand.
CCCAGATGCTCTACGAGCCTTTTCCTCACGATCTTCTCCATCACCTTGCATGGTCTACAAGTTAAGGAAACTGGCCTGTAGTTCAGTGCCTCTTGCCTGTCACCCTTCTTGTATATTGGGACCAGGTTAGCTGTCTTCCAACTTTCTGGTAAGTCTCCTGTTTACAGTGACCTATTATACACCATAGAGAGTGGCACACTTAGTGCTTCTGCACCTTCCTTTAGTATCCATGGTGAGATTCTGTCAGGCCCAACAGCCTTTGTCACATACAGCTCCAGCAGACACCTTTTGACCTCATTATTGGTGAGGTCAAATTCCTCCAAGGTTGCTTAGTTTGCCACCTCCTCATTTAGTGCAGGGGCTTCTCCTTGTTCTATTGTGAAGACCTTCTGGAATCTCTTAATGAGTTCTTCACACACCTCCTTGTCATTCTCTGTGTATCTGTTCTCCCCTCTTCGCAGCTTCATCACTTGTTCCTTCACTGCTGTTTTCCTCCTGACGTGGCTGTGGAGCAGCTTTGGTTGGGTCTTGGCTTTACTCGCTATGTCATTTTCAAATTATCTCTCTGCTTCCCTCCTCACTCTGAGGTACTCATTTCTGACCCTTTGGTATCTCTCCCTGCTCTCTGCTGTTCTGTTATTTCTGTAGTTTCTCCATGTTCTTTTACTCAGTTGCTTCGCTACCTTGAATTCCTGGTTGAACCATGGGTTTTCTGTTGTTTTTCGTTTTTCCCCTTTTGAACGGGGATAAACATGTCTGCAGCTTCTTGGCACTTCTGGGTGACAAAATCCATCATGACCTGCACATTCTTGTCTTTAAGTTCTGTTTCCCATGGTATTCCCCTGAGGAAGTTCCTCATCTCGTCATATTTTCCTCTTCGGTAATTCAGTCTTTTTCCCTCCGATCCCATCCTTGGATAGGTTATCCCTACCTCCACCAAGTACTCAAAGGTCATTACACTGTGGTCACTCATTCCTATGGGGGGCTTCAACTTTGACTTCCCTTATTTCTGAATCATTCAGGGTGAATATCAAGTCGAGTCTAGCTGGTTCATCATTGCCTCTCACTCTTGTGGGTTCCTTGACATGCTGGCTCAGAAAGTTCCTTGTTGCCACTTCCAAGAGTTTAGCTCTCCACGTATCTGCACCACCATGTGGGTCCCCATTCTCCCAGTCTATCTTTCCATGGTGTAAATCGCACATGATGTGTGTGTGTGTGTACTCACCTATTTGTGCTTGCAGGATCGAGCATTGACTCTTGGATCCTGCCTTTCCAGCTATCGGTTGATTACAGCAATGACTGCAATTACTGTTGTGTGTGTGTGTGTGTGTGTGTGTGTGTGTGTGTGTGTGTGTGTGTGTGTGTGTGTGTGTGTGTGTGTGTGTGTGTGTGTGTGTGTGTGTGTGTGTGTGTGTGTGTGTGTGTTCGTGTGTGTGTGTACTCACCTAATTGTGCTTGTGGGGGTTGAGCTCTGCTTCTTTGGTCCCGCCTCTCAACTGTCAATCAACTGATGTACAGATTCCTGAGCCTACTGGGCTCTATCATATCTACATCTGAAACTGTGTATGGAGTCAGCCTACACCACATCACTGCCTAATGTAGTCCATCTGTCAACTACTCTGACACTGAAAAAGTTCTTTCTAACGTCCCTGTGGCTCATTTGGGTACTCAGTTTCCACCTGTGTCCCCTGTTCCCACCTGTGTTCGCGTACCACTCGTGTTAAACAGTTTATCTTTATCTACCCTGTCAATTCCTCTGAGAATTTTGTAGGTAGTGATCATGTCTCCCGTTACTCTTCTGTCTTCTAGTGGCGTGAAATGCATTTCTCCCAGCCTTTCTTCGTAACTCATGCCTCTTAGTTCTGGGACTAGCCTAGTGACATATCTCTAAAACTTTTCCAGCTTCGTCTTGTGCTTGACAAGGTACGGGCTCCATGCTGGGGCCGCATACTCCTGGATTGGTCTTACGTATGTGGTATACAAGATTCTGAATGATTCTTTACACAGGTTGCAGAAGGCTGTTCTGATGTTAGCCAGCCTCGCATATGCCGCAGACGTAATTCTTTTTTATGTTGGCTTCAGGAGACAGGTTTGGTGTGATATCATTTCCTAAATCTTTCTCTCTGTCCGTTTCATTAAGTACTTTATCTCCTATTCTGTATCCTGTGTCTGGCCTCCTGTTTCCACCGCCTAGTTTCATTACTTTGCAATTACTCAGTTAAAATTTTAGCAGCAATTTGTTGGACCATTCATTCAGTAAGTCTAGATTGTCCTGTAGTCTCCTACTATCATCCTCTGTTTTAATCCTCCTCATAATTTTTGCATCGTCAGCAAACATTGAGAGAAACGATTCTATACCCTCTGGGAGATTTACTCATTTACATATATCAGAAACAGTATAGGTCCATGTACTGACCCCTGCGGGACTCCACTTGTGACGTCACTCCAATCTGAGACCTCACCCCTCACAGAGACTCGTTGTCTTCTGTTGCTTAGGTACTCCCTTATCCAACGGAGTACCTTCCCTTTCACTCCAGCCTGCATCTCCAGCTTTTCCACTAGCCTCTTGTGTGGTACTGTATCAAAGTCTTTCTGGCGATCCAAAAATATGGAGTCTGCCCACCCCTCGCTTTCTTGCCTGATTTTTGTTGCCTGGTTGTAGAATTCAATTAGCCCTGTGAGGCAGGACTTGCCATCCCTGAACCCATGTTGATGCTGTGTTACAAAGTTCAGTGGAGAATGGCAGGCACAGTGCTTCTGCTCCTTCCTTTATTATCCAAGGAAAGATTCCATCTGGGCCTATGGCCTTTGTCACATCCAACTCTATTAAACACTTCCTTACATCCCCGCTGGCAATCTCAAAGTCTTCCAGTGGTTCCTGGTTAACTATTCCCTCTCTTATCTCTGGAATTTCTCCTTGCTCTAAGGTGAAGACCTCCTGGAATTTCTTATTCAGTTTCGCACACTTCCTTGTAGTTTGTAGTGAATCCTTCTGCCCCTATCCTTATTTTCATTACACTGTTCCTTTACTGTTGTTTTTCTTCTGATGTGGCTATGCAGTAATTTAGGTTGAGTCTTTGCCTTGCTTGCGATGTCTTTTTCGTATTTTTTTTTTTTGTGCCTCTCTACTCATCCTGACATATTCATTCCTGGCACTCTGGTATCTTTCTCTGCTCTCAAGTATCCTGTTATTCCTATAGTTTCTCCACGCCCTTTTACTTTGGTGCTTAGCTAGCCTACATCTCTGATTAAACCATGGGTTTCTCATCTTCACTTCATTGTTTTCCTTTTAGACAGGGACAAACTTGTTTGCTGCTTCCTTGCACTTCTGCGTGATGAAGTCCATCATGTCTTGGGCTGTCTTTCCCCTGAGCTCTGTTTCCCATGTTATTTCTGTTAGGAATTTTCTTATCTCTTCATAGTTTCCCTTTTGGAATGCTAGCCTTTTGTTTTTAGCACTCCTCCTCGAGTTCGATAACCCTTCGTCAACCAGATACTCAAACGTCAGTACACTGTGATCGCTCATTCCTACTGGGGCCTCAAATCCGCTTTTCCCTTATGTCTAAGTCGTTCAGAGTGAAGACTAGGTCGAGTCTCGCTGGTTCATCGTTTCCTCTCATCCTAGTGAGTTCACTGACATGTTGGCTTAGAAAGTTTCGTGTCGCCACCTCCATTAGTTTGGCTCTCCATGTATCCTCTCCTCCATGCGGTTCCTTGTTCTCCCAGTCTGTCCTTCCGTGATTGAAGTCCCACATGATGAGCAGATGGGATCTATTTCAACAGGTAGATAAGGTAGAGGATAGATAAGGTCACTAGTCACTTAGGTGTTAAAGGCTCTATGTGGGTAGTGTGTGTGTGTATGTGAGGGGTGGGGGGGGGGGGGGGGAAAGGGAGAATAGTAGAGTGGTGTGGTCCTGTTGATCCATCTGCCTTACGCACCAGAGCCACAGGGATATGTATCCTATCCTCCATACTTTGGATTCTAAATACCTCAGATAATATATTTCAAATTAAATATTTTAAATCACTCTGTACACATATCGATGACCTTAGAGAGGAGGGGGTACTTACCAACACCTCACCCCAAGCAAGCACAGTACTTGGTGAGTTTGAGGTGGTGATCATATGCTGAGGTTTGGGTCGACAGTCCTCTCCTGCTGCTCCTCGTCAATGTTGTCCCCACGTGGCCTGATTATGCTATTCTTCCTGTACTTCTCACTGACCTTCAATCAACATGTACAATGTAACATACCTTTAACAAGGTGTGCACACTCTTGGAGATTGATCACCATGATTGCTATATTTCCACTTCCCAAAACACTTTACTAGCCAAGTCGTCCGACCTGCTTGAACTCTCCCACGGTATGACTTTGTTGCCGCCACTCAACCTTATTTTGTCCTTAACTGATCTAACGCTATAGGAGCTCACTATACACTTGATCACTGCGTTTGTGTACACTCCTGTGTAACATTTCAATGTCTTGAGATAATTGACGTTAATCGCTGACGCCCTGCTGACACATGTGTCCCTCACCACTCTTCTCTCACCATTCTGAGGTGTGAAGATCTGTGAGTTGGTTAACAGGGTCTCAGAGGATGCTGGAGTAAGGGGGAGGGGGTCATCGGATGGGGGGACAGGGAGTGTATGGGGTAAGGAGGGAGGGAGGACAGAGAAGATATAGGGTGAAGGGGGGGAGGGGGGACAGGGAGGGTATTGGATGAAGGAGGAGGAGGAGGAACATGGTGGGAATGGGGAAGTGGGGGGGGGGGGGAGGAGGGATGTTATGAACCCATTTATACCATGTATGGTTGGTGTATGATGTGATCATACCTTAGTATAGAATACCTGGTTGATACCTGGTTGATGGGGTTCTGTGAGTTCTTCTACTCCCCAAGCCCGGCCCGAGGCCAGGCTTGACTTGTGAGAGTTTGGTCCACCAGGCTGTTGCTTGGAGCGGCCCGCAGGCCCACATACCCACCACAGCCCGGTTGGTCCGGCACTCCTTGGAGGAATAAATCTAGTTTCCTCTTGAAAATGTCCACGGTTGTTCCGGCAATATTTCTTATGCTTGCTGGGAGGACGTTGAACAACCGCGGACCTCTGATGTTTATACAGTGTTCTCTGATTGTGCCTATGGCACCTCTGCTCTTCATTGGTTCTATTCTACATTTCCTTCCATATCGTTCACTCCAGTACGTTGTTATTTTACTGTGTAGATTTGGTACTTGGCCCTCCAGTATCTTCCAGGTGTATATTATTTGATATCTCTCTCGTCTTCTTTCTAGTGAGTACATTTGGAGGGCTTTGAGACCATCCCAATAATTTAGGTGCTTTATTGCATCTATGCGTGCCGTATATGTTCTCTGTATTCCCTCTATTTCAGCAATCTCTCCTGCTCTGAAGGGGGAAGTGAGTACTGAACAGTACTCAAGACGGGACAAAACAAGTGACTTGAAGAGTACAACCATTGTGATGGGATCCCTGGATTTGAAAGTTCTCGTAATCCATCCTATCATTTTTCTGGCTGTCGCAATATTTGCTTGGTTATGCTCCTTAAACGTTAGGTCGTCAGACATTATTATTCCCAAATCCTTTACATGCTGTTTTCCTACTATGGGTAATAGGTAGTGTAGCCTAACCTACTGTTTCTTAAAGATATGATTATATGTATCTGTTCTTAAATTCTACGTACTACTGTATATAACATAATATATTTTTATGTACCTTGCGTACATTAATATACCTGATGTATTATGCCAGTAATACGTATGTATTATGATATATTTCCCAGCTGAGTAATGAGAAAGCCTATGGTCACTATGCATTGATAGTACTTAGTACTTGACATACTTGTTTTATGAGAACATATACCAATAGTCAGTGTTGTTGCTAGGTTGTATATATTACATTTATATTATTGTATAATGATGTATTAGAGCTGGACCGGTAAAGTTCTAGAATCCTCCCTTAACGCCTCCCCTTCCCAGCCCGTCCTCCCCTTCCCCTTGTGTACCGGCTACAGTCAGTGATGCCATGTCTCGTAGATATGAACTCTTATTTGATCTTTGAATATATAAATAGATTATCACTTGTGTGTATGACAAAATGCTTTGTTACTTTCTTGGGAAATGTATTGTACTATACTATTTATATGTATGTTTAAGGATTTATTGCTTGTAAATGTCACGTTCTGAAATAGAGACATATGAAAGAATAGTGACGGGTATGTTGCAGAGTTGGATAAAGTGTCTCTCGGGGCTCTCTCGGCCGCCGCGAGCTCACTGCTCAGTTGGATGTTCAGAAGACAGGTCGCACTGCGTCGCGCTCATTTGTGTGGCTTTATGTAGGGCCCTATGCGCTTGTAACATATAATATGTACCTTTATTGATATGTCACGGATCAGTCTGCCAATGTTCACCATTTTGTCTGGGTCGTAGATAATATTTATGTATGATTTATGTGGTGGAATTCTAAGGGCATTCAGTGACTGGATGATATTGCCTTTTCACCCCACTAGTGATATTTTGTGACACCACCATTCTGTAATCCTGTAGATTACTTTGATTTTAAGGAAGCTAGAGCTAGTGTACTACCGCACTAGGATAGAGCCTAGTGGCAGCTAGCTCAGAGGGTGTGCAGTACAGTGCATGATGATTCCAGATAGTTTGCAGTACAGTGTATGATGATGATTCCAAAGAGTTTGTCGTACAGTGCATGATGACTGATGATCTCGCAGAGTTGAGTTAGAGTTTATTGTCATGAAATAGTATCAGTTGTAGAGTTGTCTTTTTCTTTTTTTATTTCCGATGCCTTATTTTACATGCCCCAGTAAACTGGTTCGTCTTTAGTGATTTTGTTTACTTCCCCTAGGCACGTATAGAAGGCTAGGTGGTCTTACTGAGTTGTTGATCACATTATTATTACCAGCGATGCTGTGGAGCATGAGGGCACGACAGGGGACATGCGGGAATGGGGGAGGGGTGAAAGAGTGTGTTTGGGGGGGGGGGGAGGTTTGACTAAGTATTTGAGTGGGGGACAAGGAGAGTTCCGGGTAGGGAGGGTTTTCTCTGCGGAGGAGGGTGGTGGTTCTGCCCTCCCCCTCTGGTGTTGCTGGGTGTGTGTGTGTGTGTGTGTGTGTGTGTGTGTGTGTGTGTGTGTATTCACCTAGTTGGGCTTGCAAGGTTTGAGCTCTAATCTTCGGCCCACCTCTCAACTGTTACTAACTTGTAACTTTTTTTTTCTTCACCCACACACACACACACAGGAAGCAGCCCGTAACAGCTGTCCAACACATAGGTACATATATACTGCTAGGTAACAGGGATATCAGGGTAAAAGAAACTCTGCCTATTGTTTCCTGCCGGCGCCGGGAATCGAACCCTGGACCACAGGATTACGTGTGCAACGTGCTGTCTACTCAGCCACTGGACCCCTGCACTTAGCCAATGGTCCCCAGTGTGTGGGTGTACTCACCTATTTGTACTCACTTATTTGTGCTTGCAGAGGTGGAGCTTTGGTTCTTTTGTCCCCTCTCTCAACTTTCAATCAACTGGTGTACAGATTCCTGAGCCTACTGGGCTCTATCATATCTACATTTAAAACTGTGTATGGAGTCAGCCTCCACCACATCATTGCCTAATGTAGTCCATCCGTTAACTACTCTGACACTGAAAAAGTTCCTTCTAACGTCCCTGTGGCTCTTGTGGGTACCCAGTTTCCACCTTTGTCCCCTTGTTCGCATCCCACTAGTGTTGAATAGTTTATCCTTGTTTACCCGGTCGATTCCCCTGAGGATTTTATAGGTTGTGATCATGTCTCCTCTTACTCTTCAGTCTTCCAGTGTCGTAAGGTGCATTTCCCGCAGCCTTTCCTCGTAACTCATGCCTCTTAGTGCTGGGACTAGTCTAGTAGCATACCTTTGGACTTTTTCCAGCTTCGTCTTGCGCTTGACAAGGAACAAGCTCCATGCTGGGGCCGCATACTCCAGGATTGGTCTTACATATGTGGTGTACAAGATTCTGAATGATTTCTTACACTGGTTCCTGAACGCTGTTCTGAGGTTAGCCAGCCTCGCATATGCCGCAGACGTTATTCTTTTAATGTGGGCTTCAGGAGAGAGGTTTGGTGTGATATCAACTCCTAGATCTTTCTCTCTGTCCGTTTCATTAAGTACTTCATCTCCAATTCTGTATGCTGTGTCTGGCCTCCTGTTTCCACTGCCTATTTTCATTACTTTGCATTTACTCGGGTTGAACTTTAACATCCATTTGTTGAACCATTCACTCAGTCTGTCTAGGTCATCTTGTAGCCTCCTACTTTCATCCTCTGTTTCAATCCTCCTCATAATTTTTGCATCGTCGGCAAACATTGAGAGAAACGATTCTATACCCTCTGGGAGATCATTTACATATATCAGAAACAGTATAGATCCAAGGACTGACCCCTGCGGGACTCTACTTGTAACGTCTCACCAATTTGAGACCTCACCCCTCACATTGACTCATTGTCTCCTGTTGCTTAGGTACTCCTTTATCCAATGGAGTACCTTCCCGTTCACTCCAGCCTGCATCTCCAGCTTTTTCACTAGCCTCTTGTGTGGTACTGTATCAAAGGCTTTCTGACAATCCAATAATATGCAGTCTGCCCATCCCTCTCTTTCTTGCCTTATTTTTGTTGCCTGGTCATAGATTTCAAGTAACCCTGTGAGGCAGGACCTCCCATCCCTGAACCCATGTTGATGCTGTGTTACAAAGATCTTTCACGCCAGATGCTCCACTAGCTTTCTTCGCACAATCTTCTCCATCAGCTTGCATGGTATGCAGGTTAGGGACACTGGCCAGTAGTTCAGTGCCTCCTGTCTATCACCTTTCTTGTATATCGGGACTACGTTAGTTGCTTTCCAAATATCTGGCAGTTCCCTTGTTGCCAGTTATTTGTTATACACTATGGAGGGTGGTAGGCACAGTTCTTCTTTCCTTTAGTATCCAAGGGGAGATTTCATCTAGGCCTATAGCCTTTGTCATATCCAACTCTAGTAAACACTTCCTTACTTCCCCGTAGGTAATCTCAAGCTCTTCCAGTGGTTCCTGGTTAGCTATTCCCTCTCTTATCTCTGGAGTTTCTCCTTGCTCTAAGGTGAAGACCTCCTGGAATTTCTTATTCAGTTCCTCACACACTTCCTGGTCGTTTGTGGTGTGAATATGCATGTATTCACCTAGTTGTTCTTGCGGTGGTTGAGCTCTGCTCTTTCGGCAGCCTCTCAACTGTCAATGAATCAACTGTAACTAACTAATGTTCCCCCCCACCCCACCACACACACAACCAGGAAGCAGCTCCGTAACAGCTGTCTAACTCCCAGGTATCTATTTACTGCTAGGTAACAGGATCATCAGGGTGAAAGAAACTTTGCCCTGCACACTGTCCGCTCAGCTACCAGACCCCTAAACCCCCAGACTCTGTCACATGTGTGTGACGGAGTGTCTGGGAAAGAGAGAGTGTTATCATGTTATAACCATAACTTATTCCTATGTCAACTCTGGCTGCCGATCCCCTAACAAATATTTCAAACCAAAACAGTCTACCCTGCAGATTTTCAACACAGGAAAACAGTTGTGTTATATATTATTTTGGACTAAACATTTACATGTATCATGAGCATTTGTCATAGAAACATATTTAAAGACAACTCAATAACAAATGTTCCAGAAATTAATAAATATTCCATTACAAATTATCCTTTACAGAAATGTTAGCCAAATATCCTTAGATTGCTAACTATAGGTAGTAAATGTGGGTGATTGTAACCTTTCCACAGCCGCCCTCTGCACGAGGGTGTGGAGTTGCGTGTATGATAAGTAAATCATATTATGAAACAATCTCCTCACATTTGTAAGCTGCTTAGTTTACGTAACGTTACTTGTATTCATTCTTGAATCCATTGTTGATATAATAATTCATTACACAGAGCAAGTAGCTTATGGAAACTGTAATCTGTTTACCTAAATGAAATTTTGGGCTTTGTTTTCACCTCATCCACCTCACCCAAATGTAGATATAAAATCGAAGATGTGTAAAGCTCTATTCAGTTTCAGTTGTGTGTTTGTAAACTAAAGTCTTTGAATATGTAATAAGTTTTACGAAACGTGCTCAAGTGTCGCGTCAGACTAGAAATAAAAATGAATTTTGGAGAATTGATCTTTGACTTACCATCAACAGTGAAAAGAAACGTAAGAAAGATAGAGAAAATTCGTGTTAGAATTATTAATCTTACTTTTTTGGTCATATTTAATAATATATATATATATATATATATATATATATATATATATATATATATATATATATATATATATATATATATATATATATATATATATATATATATGTATATATATATATATATATATATATATATATATATATATATATATATATATATATATATATATATATATATATATATATATATATATATATATTAGTATATTTTGGTAGCAGTCTTTCCTGTAGACATATATTATTAAATATGACCGAAAAAGTAAGATTAATAATTCTAACACGAATTTTCTCAATCTTTCGTACATTTCGTTTCACTGTTGGAGGTAAATAAAAATCAATTCTCCAAAATTCATTTTTATTTCTAGTCTGACGCGACACGAGCGCGTTTCGTAAAACTTATTACATTTTCAAAGACTTTAGTTCACAAATACACAACTGAATAGAACTTACGCATCTCCGTTTTTATATCTACATTTGAGTGAGGTGGAAGGGGTGATGTGGCATTAAAACAAGACAGAACAAGATGTGGTATTAATAGGGTATTAATTTCATCAACACAAGACAGAACAAGAGTATTAATAGGGTATTAATTTCATCAACACAAGACAGAACACGAAACAATGGATATTGAATAGAAGTGTTTGTAGAAAGCCTATTGGTCCATATTTCTTGATGCTTCTATATTGGAGCGGAGTCTTGAGGTGGGTAGAATATAGTTGTGCAATAATTGGCTGTTGATTGCTGGTGTTGACTTCTTGATGTGTAGTGCCTCGCAAACGTCAAGCCGCCTGCTATCGCTGTATCTATCGATGATTTCTGTGTTGTTTACTAGGATTTCTCTGGCGATGGTTTGGTTGTGGGAAGAGATTATATGTTCCTTAATGGAGCCCTGTTGCTTATGCATCGTTAAACGCCTAGAAAGAGATGTTGTTGTCTTGCCTATATACTGGGTTTTTTGGAGCTTACAGTCCCCAAGAGGGCATTTGAAGGCATAGACGACGTTAGTCTCTTTTAAAGCGTTCTGTTTTGTGTCTGGAGAGTTTCTCATGAGTAGGCTGGCCGTTTTTCTGGTTTTATAGTAAATCGTCAGTTGTATCCTCTGATTTTTGTCTGTAGGGATAACGTTTCTATTAACAATATCTTTCAGGACCCTTTCCTCTGTTTTATGAGCTGTGGAAAAGAAATTCCTGTAAAATAGTCTAATAGGGGGTATAGGTGTTGTGTTAGTTGTCTCTTCAGAGGTTGCATGGCTTTTCAATTTCCTTCTTATGATGTCTTCGACGAAACCATTGGAGAAGCCGTTATTGACTAGGACCTGCCTTACCCTACAGAGTTCTTCGTCGACTTGCTTCCATTCTGAGCTGTGGCTGAGAGCACGGTCGACATATGCGTTAACAACACTCCTCTTGTACCTGTCTGGGCAGTCGCTGTTGGCATTTAGGCACATTCCTATGTTTGTTTCCTTAGTGTAGACTGCAGTGTGGAAACCTCCGCTCTTTTCCATGACTGTTACATCTAGAAAGGGCAGCTTCCCATCCTTTTCCATCTCGTAAGTGAAACGCAGCACGGAACTCTGCTCAAAGTCTTAGTCGACATGAACTTGAAACCGGCCATATACTGCAGGTATGTTGACGACATTTTTACACAGGTACCTGATGTCAGACATCTGCAGGAGCTGAAGGAGGCATTTGAGCAGAGTTCCGTGCTGCGTTTCACTTACGAGATGGAAAAGGATGGGAAGCTGCCCTTTCTAGATGTAACAGTCATGGAAAAGGGCGGAGGTTTCCACACTGCAGTCTACACTAAGGAAACAAACATAGGAATGTGCCTAAATGCCAACAGCGACTGCCCAGACAGGTACAAGAGGAGTGTTGTTAACGCATATGTCGACCGTGCTCTCAGCCACAGCTCAGAATGGAAGCAAGTCGACGAAGAACTCTGTAGGGTAAGGCAGGTCCTAGTCAATAACGGCTTCTCCAATGGTTTCGTCGAAGACATCATAAGAAGGAAAGTGAAAAGCCATGCAACCTCTGAAGAGACAACTAACACAACACCTATACCCCCTATTAGACTATTTTACAGGAACTTCTTTTCCACAGCTCATAAAACGGAGGAAAGGGTCCTGAAAGATATTGTTAATAGAAACGTTATCCCTACAGACAAAAATCAGAGGATACAACTGACGATTTACTATAAAACCAGAAAAACGGCCAGCCTACTCATGAGAAACTCTCCAGACACAAAACAGAACGCTTTAAAAGAGACTAACGTCGTCTATGCCTTCAAATGCCCTCTTGGGGACTGTAAGCTCCAAAAAACCCAGTATATAGGCAAGACAACAACATCTCTTTCTAGGCGTTTAACGATGCATAAGCAACAGGGCTCCATTAAGGAACATATAATCTCTTCCCACAACCAAACCATCGCCAGAGAAATCCTAGTAAACAACACAGAAATCATCGATAGATACAGCGATAGCAGGCGGCTTGACGTTTGCGAGGCACTACACATCAAGAAGTCAACACCAGCAATCAACAGCCAATTATTGCACAACTATATTCTACCCACCTCAAGACTCCGCTCCAATATAGAAGCATCAAGAAATATGGACCAATAGGCTTTCTACAAACACTTCTATTCAATATCCATTGTTTCGTGTTCTGTCTTGTGTTGATGAAATTAATACCCTATTAATACTCTTGTTCTGTCTTGTGTTGATGAAATTAATACCCTATTAATACCACATCTTGTTCTGTCTTGTTTTAATGCCACATCACCCCTTCCACCTCACTCAAATGTAGATATAAAAACGGAGATGCGTAAGTTCTATTCAGTTGTGTATTTGTGAACTAAAGTCTTTGAAAATGTAATAAGTTTTACGAAACGCGCTCGTGTCGCGTCAGACTAGAAATAAAAATGAATTTTGGAGAATTAATTTTTTATTTACCTCCAACAGTGAAACGAAATGTACGAAAGATTGAGAAAATTCGAGTTAGAATTATTAATCTTACTTTTTCGGTCATATTTAATAATATATATATATATATATATATATATATATATATATATATATATATATATATATATATATATATATATATATATATATATATTTATTTATTTATATATATATATATATATATATATATATATATATATATATGTATATATATATATATATATATATATATATATATATATATATATATATATATATATATATATATATATATATATATATATATATATATATATATATATATATATATATATATATATATATATATATATATATATATATATATATATATATATATATAGACAGGTACAAGAGGACTGTTGTTAACGCTTATGTCGACCGTGCTCTCAGCTATAGCTCAGGATCGAAGCAAGTTGATGAAGAACTCTGTAGGGTAAGGCATGTCCTAGTCAACAACGGCTTCTCCAATGGTTTCGTTGAAGACATCATAAGAAGGAAGGTGAAACGCCATGCAACCTCTGAAGAGACAACTAACACAACGCCTATACCCCCTATTAGACTATTTTACAGGAACTTCTTTTCCACAGCTCATATAACGGAGGAAAGGGTCCTCAATGATATTGTTAATAGGAGCGTTATCCCTACAGACAAAAATCAGAAGATACAATTGACGATTTACTATAAAACCAAAAAAGCGGCCAACCTACTCATGAGAAACTCTCGAGACACAAAGCACAAAGCTTTAAAAGAGACCAACGTCGTCTATGCCTTCAAATGCTCACTTGGGGACTGTAAGCCTCAAAGAACTCAGTATACAGGCTAGACAACAACATCACTTTCCAGGCGATTAACGATGCATAAGCAACAGGGCTCCATTAAGGAACATATAATCTCTTCCCACAATCAGACCATCACCAGAGAAGTCTTAACAAGCAATGCAGAAATCATCGATAGATACAGCGGTAGCAGGCGGCTTGACATCTGGGAGGCACTACACATCAAGAAGTCAACACCAGCAATCAACAGCCAATTAATGCACAACTATATTCTACCCACTTCAAGACTCCGCACCAATATAGAAGCATCAAGAAATATGGGCCAATAGGCCCTTTGCAGTTATTTCCATTCTTCCCTTTAATTTATCCAATTTATACCCATTGCACCGTGTTCTGTCATGTGTTGAAAGTTTGCTCTGTCTTGTGTTGAAAGTTTTGTTCACCTCATCCAAAACTGTTGTAACATATCACCTCACCCAAATGCGAGTACATAAGACAAAAGCAGTTTAAATGATAGCATAGTAAAACTCTGTTTAGTGTTTGCAGGTTATAGTCCAGCCACAGCACAGGATGGAAGCAAGTCGATGAAGGCTGTAGGGTAAGGCAGGTCCTAGTCAACAACGGCTTCTTCAATGGTTTCGCTGAAGACATCATAAGAAGGAAGGTGAAACGCCATGCAACCTCTGACGAGACAACTAACACAACACCTATACCCCCTATTAGACTATTTTACAGGACCTTCTTTTCCACAGCTCATAAAACGGAGGAAAGGGTCCTGAAAGATATTGTTGATAGGAACGTTATCCCAACAGACAAAAATCAGAAGATACAATTGACGATTTACTATAAAACTAAAAAACGGCCAACCTACTCATGAGAAACTCTCCAGACACAAAGCAGAACGCTTTAAAAGAGACCAACGTCGTCTATGCCTTCAAATGCCCACTTGGGGACTGTAAGCCTCAAAGAACTCAGTATATAGGCAAGACAACAACATCTCTTTCCAGGCGATTAACGATGCATAAGCAACAGGGCTCCATTAAGAAACATATAATCTCTTCCCACAACCAGACCATCACCAGAGAAATCTTAACAAACAACACAGAAATCATCGATAGATACAGCGATAGCAGGCGGCTTGACATCTGGGAGGCACTACACATCAAGAAGTCAACACCAGCAATCAACAGCCAATTAATGCACAACTATATTCTACCCACTTCAAGACTCCGCACCAATATAGAAGCTTCAAGAAATATGGGCCAATAAGCCCTTTGCAGTTACTTCCATCCTTCCCTTTAATTTACCCAATTTATACCCATTGTTTCGTGTTCTATCTTGTGTTGAAAGTTTTGTTCACCTCATCCAAAACTGTTGTAACATATCACCTCACCCAAATGCAGGTATATAAGATGAAAGTTGTTTAAAATTATAGCATAGAATAACTCTGTTTAGTGTTTGCAGGTTATAGTTGTGTGTGTGTAAACTAAAGTCTTTGAAAATGTAATGAGTTATTATCTTACAAAGCTAATATCGCTAATCTCCGAAAGTTCTCCACCAATTGTTTTGAAATTTTCACACAACGTTCCATTCACATCCCAGTGGGTTTTTATATACATATTATATAGATGTCATATCTGTGATGGGAAAAGACATGTTTTGTTTAAAAACTGTGTTCTTCATGTGAGGGGAAATCTTTGAAACCTCTTTATTGAATGCTTTGAAATTTTGACAGTGTTGCATTCGAATAGGCGCATGTTTTTATATACCAACTACATACATGGTGGCTCACCTGTGACAGGAAAGAACATGTTTTTTTGACAAACAATGCCATCTGTTGGACGTAAGAGCAACACATGCTGAAATCTCTGAAAGTTCTTCACCGATTGCTTTGAAATTTTGATACACCGTTCCATTCGAATACACACGCGTTTTCATATGCCTACTATATAGATGCCACACCTGTGACAAGTAAAAACTTTTTTTTAAAAAAAGCACCATCTGTTGCACGTAATAGTAACACACGCTATACTAAATATGTTACGATTCCATTTCAGTGTTTCCAATTGCATTGATAAATTGAATTTTCATAGATTTTGAGTTATTTTCATTTTGATTTAATTATTTTGTGTGATATTGTTTTGGAATTGAGCTGTGTTGTTTACCATACGGTTCATTTTATGAGTATAGTTTATTTTTTTTTATTTAAATTTTTTCATTTCGTTTTTTAAATATTTTTCTGATATTTCAGTGATGGGAACATTAGATCATTTGGGAATGCATCAGACGAGGGAGTGGTGAATGGTTGGGGGGACAAGGGGACAGGGGAGAGGGTAATGGTGGGGAGGACGACAGGACAGGGGAGTTGGGGAGGGTGAGGACGATGGGACAAGGGAGTGGGTAATGGTGGGGAGTACATGTGGATGGGGAAAGGGGGGAATGGTAGGGAGGACAAGGGGACAGGGTAATGGGAGATGTTGGTGAGGACGAGGGGACAGTGGAGTGGGGGATGGCGTGGAGGACAAAGGGATGGGAGAATGGTGGGGAGGACGAAAGAATGAGGGGAGTGGGGGATTGGTTAGTAAGACGAGGGGATGGGGGAGTGAGGAATGGTTGGTAGGACAAGAGGATGAGTGAGTGGGGGTATGGTGGGGAGGGCTGGGAGACCGGGAAAGGTTACTGTTGCTCAGCAACTCACATGTGTTGCTGAGCCACAGCAAGGCGTGGCCGGGTACAGCTAGTCTATATAAATAAAAATGGAAATGTTCATTTGTTCAAAACCGCTAATCTCCAAAAGTTCTTCATAGATTGCTTTGAAATTTTCATATAACGTTTCATTCGCATCTGAGCAGATTTTTATATACATACTACATAGATATCATGTCTGTGACGGAAAAAACACGCTTTTTCATAAAACTGTGTTTTTCATGTGAAGGAAATCTTCGAAACCTCTTTACCGATTGCTTTGAAATTTTGGCACAATGTTGCATTCGAATAGGTGTATGTTTTTATATACCTACTATATACATGCCTCACCTGTGACAGGAAAAAAAAAGTTTTGTTAAAAAATAGGGCCATCGGTTGGACGTAGGAGCAACATACACTTTAATCTCCAAAAGTTCTTCACCGATTGCTTTGAAATTTTGACTCAACACTCCATTCGAATACACATGTGTTTTTATATACCTACTTTATTGATGCCACACCTGTGACAGGTAAAAAACTTTTTTTAAAGAGCACTATCTGTTGCATGTAATTGCAACACATGCTATACTAAATATGTTATGATTCCATTTCAATGTTTCCGATTGCATTGATAAATTGAATGGAGTTGTGTAAAACCTTGGTTTATGCCTCGGAGAGGCTGCGGTATCCAGTAAGTTTAGTAGAACTTCGGTTTCAATTCTTTTAACTCTGTCGTAGCTCAGTCGATTAAGGCAGTGTCTAGGATGCTCCCGGACACAGGTTCGAATCCTCGTCATGGCTCTTGTGGATTTGTTCATTTGATAAATTGAATTTTCAAACATTTCGATTTATTTTCATTTTGATGTAATTATTTTGTGTGACATTGCATTGGAATTGAGCTGTATTGTTTATCATTCCATTCATTTCGTCAATATAAGTATAGATGCCACACTTGTGACTGGAAAAAAACATTTTTTTTTTTAGAAACAGTGTCATCTGTTGGTCGTAAGAGCAACACATGGTATACTAATATGTTACGATTCCTTTTCAATATTCCAACTTCAATGATAAATAGAATTTTCATAGATTTTGATTTATTTTTATTTTGGTTTAATTGTTTTGTGTGACATCGCGTTGGAATTCAGCTGTATTGTTCACCATACCATTCATTTTGTGAGTATAGTTTATTTTACTATTATGTCATTTTTTAATTTTTTTTTATTATTTTTTTTATTATTTTTCTGTGATGGGGAACATCAGATCATTTGATGCTCCCAATTTTCTGATGGGAACATGAGATCATTTTGGGAATGCATTGAACGAGGGAGTGGGGAATGGAGGGGAGGACGAGGGGACGAGAGTGGGTAATGGTGGGAAGAACGAGGGGTAATGGTGGGGAGGACGAGAGGACCAGGGAGTTGGGGATGGTGGGGACGAGGGGACAGGGGAATAGAAAATGGTGGGGAGGACAAGAAGACATGGGAATGGAGGATAAGTGGAAGGGAGAGGGGAGGGGGGGGAATGGTAGGGAGGATGAGGGGATGGGTGAGTAGGAGATGGTAAGGGGGGGACGAGTGGGACAGTGGAGTGGGGGAATGGTTTGGAGGACGAGGGGACACTGGAGTAGGGGTTGGTAGGAAGGACAAAGAGATGGGGGAAGGGGGTAATGGTGGGAGGACTTGGAGACAGGGGAAAGATTGCTCAGCAATGCTCATGTGTTGCTGAGCCACAGCAACACGTAGCTGGGTACAGCTAGTTTATAAATACAAATTTAAATATTTGTTTTGTTAAAAATTGCTAATCGCCTAAGATTTTTCACCGACTGCTTTGAAACTTTGACACAATGTTCCATTCGAATACATGCGTGTTTTATATACCTACTATAGAGATGTCATGTTTGTGACTGGTAAAAACATTAATTTTTAAATTGTGTTTTACATTTGAGTTTCCTTGTGATAAAAATCTATGAAACTTTTATACCGATTGCTTTTGAAATTTTGACACAACGTTGCATTCGAATATGCGCGTGTTTTTACATGCCTGCTATATACATGCCAAACCTATGACAGGTGAAAACATGTTTTTTTTTTTAATAACAGCGCCATCTGTTGGACATAAAAACAACATACTTTATACTAAATAATTTTACAATTCCATTTCAATGTTTCCAATTGCATTGTTAAATTTAATTGTCATATATTTCTATTTATTTTCATTTTCATTTAATTATTTGGTGTAACATTGCGTTGAAATTGAGCTGTGTCGTTTATCATAGCATTTGTTTTGTGAGTATAGTTTATTTTTTCATTATTTTTCATTCGTTTTTTTTAACTTTTCGTCTTATTTTTTCTGTGATAGGAACATCATATCATTTGATGTTCCCATTTTTCTGATGGGAACATCTGACAATTTGGAAACACATCGGACGGGGGAGCAGAGAATGGTGGGGAGGACGAGTGGACGGGAAAGTGGTGGATGGTGGGGAAGACGAGGAGATGGGGGGAGTGGAGAATGGTGGGGGGGTTGAGAGAATAGGGGAGTGGGGGATGGTGGGGAGGACAAGGGGACGGGAGAATAGGGAAATTGTGGGGAGGACGAGGGGACGGAGGAGTGGGGGAGGACGAGGGGACGGGGAGGCGGGAATGATAGGGAAGACGAGGGGACAGGGAAGTAGGGGATGGTTGGGAGGACGAGGGGATGGGTTTGGGGGGAATGGTGGGGAGGACGGGAGGACGGAGGAGGGTTTGTTTATTATTTAGAAGATCACCCTGATATGTGTCTGGTTCTGGGAGAGGGGATTCAGCGTTACCTTTATTCAGGGGATGCAGCTCACACTGCCTAGTTGTATGAGTACACATTCGCTCCTGAGCTGCCGTGACTCTCCACACTCTCCTTACTGTGGGATGATCTCTCAATGTCCCATAGTTAGTTATTGTTCACTATCACCCAAGTTATAACCATGTCTTTCTCTCTCTCTTTCTAGCTAGGAAGCCTCACAGGACAAAAACAAAAGCCAGCTGACGAATCTAACATTTAATACTCAAACACATACAATATACATATTCAAGAATAGTGATAAAACAATGTCGACTCTTAGGCTGCTACCAACTGATTACACTCCAATATCATCTCATGTCTACAACCTATAACTGTATCAGGCTGCTGCTTATACTTCAGCTTACAACCTTCTGTTCCCTTCACTGCTCTAGGCTGCAATATATGGCACATACTATATTCACAAATTTCCTTCTCTACAAAAGGTATCAATCTCTCACCTTACACTGCGCCTTTCATGCCAAAATGTTATCAAGGACTCCTGTAAACATCAAGGTCCATATGATCCTCTGTTCCATTACTCGAGGTCCCTACTACAATCATCATCTGGGTCCTCATAATATCCTGTAAGGTACTCCTGCAGTTCCTGCAATCAGCTGCACACCAAGTCCTCCGTACATGTAAGTGAAGCTCTCTCCATACGCTTCACACAAGTGACGTGTAGCTCCCTACACTATTCGAAGATTCACTATGTTTCTGGAGTTTCTCTCCTCAATTTGAAGTCCTGCACCACCTTGCAGTTCAGCTCGTATTCCTCCTCTGGTACGAAGTTCTCTCACTAACATCTCCCACACAAAACTTTGCAGTTCTCCCACACAAATGTTGCAGTTCTCCCACACAAACGTTGCAGTTCTCCCACACAAACGTTGCAGTTCTCCCACACAAACGTTGCAGTTCTCCCACACAAACGTTGCAGTTCTCCCACACAAAACGTTGCAGTTCTCCCACACAAAACTTTGCAGTTCTCCCACACAAACGTTGCAGTTCTCCCACACAAAACTTTGCAGTTCTCCCACACAAAACTTTGCAGTTCTCCCACACAAAACTTTGCAGTTCTCCCACACAAACGTTACAGTTCTCCCACACAAACGTTACAGTTCTCCCACACAAACGTTACAGTTCTCCCACACAAACGTTACAGTTCTCCCACACAAACGTTGCAGTTCTCCCATACAAACGTTGCAGTTCTCCCACACAAACGTTTCAGTTCTCCCACACAAACGTTGCAGTTCTCCCACACAAACGTTGCAGTTCTCCCACACAAACGTTGCAGTTTTCCCACACAAACGTTACAGTTCTCCCACACAAACGTTGCAGTTCTCCCACACAAACGTTGCAGTTCTCCCACACAAACGTTGCAGTTCTCCCACACAAACGTTGCAGTTCTCCCACACAAACGTTGCAGTTCTCCCACACAAACCTGCAAATCCATCATCATGCATTAATAAATGCTTTCCTAACAAAACACAATTAAATGTATTCACATAAAATAAAACTCCTCCATCCGACATCTCTCTAAACACTAATGCGTCGCCGCGATGGTCCTCCCCCATCCTGGGCGAGTCCACACTGGGAACATGTCTTGACACGTCGCTTGGCCGCTGCCCATGTTGCGAGGCTGGGGAGCTTCCCCCCTCAGTCAGCACTTGACCTACGACGAGGGAGGATGTACCACTCCTCCCTCCAGCATGTTCTTTTATTTCTAACTTCTCATTTTAGTCCACTGCCACAATAAAAATATATAGTGGTCACACAGGCAACCACTATAACAACTGCTACATGAGCTTACCTCAGAACTTGTATCTCGATGACACTCAACTGTGGTGCTCCAAGATGTTGTCTTCTAAGACATCCAACAAGGTTTCTTTAAGACTGCCTCACAGCTCTTCTGCTCCTGACATGAGTACATTAAGTCGCCCCAACAGGTTTCACACACATAAACGCCTGCGTGATTCCCTCCTCTTGAAGAAGCACACAGTTAAAGTTCTACCTACTGCCATAAATATATCTTTCCTCTGACCTCTCAATCTGGTCTCGAGAGCAGAATAACTCTCACAAGGGTAGACTTGTTTCACTCAGACTACATGGGGTCATAACACAGTGTAGGTAGATTTTTTGATTGGTGGCAGAGTTGGTAGATGATTGTGGTTGGTGGCAGTGTTGGTAGATGGTTGTGGTTGTCGGCAGTGTCGAAAGATGATTGTGGGTATTGTCATTGTCAGAAGATAGCTGTGGGTGGTGGCAGTGTTGGAAGATTGTTGAAGTTGGTTGCAGTGCTAGTAGATAGTTGTGGTTGGTGGCATTGTTGTAAGAAGGTAGTGATTGGTGGCAGTGTTGGTAGATGGCTGGTGTTTGTGGAAGTGTTGGTAGATGGTTGTGGATGGTGGCAGCGTTGGACGATGTTTGTGGTTTGTCACAATGATGGTAGAATGATTTCGTTGGTGGTATTGGAAGAAGATGGTTATGGTGTTGATGGCAGTGTTAGAAGATGGTTTTGGTTGGGAGCAGTGTCGGTAGATGGTTATGGTTGGTGGCAGTGTCGGTAGATGGTTGTGGTTGGGAGCAGTGTCGGTAGATGGTTGTGGTTGGTGGCAGTGTCGGTAGATGGTTGTGGTTGGGAGCAGTGTCGGTAGATGGTTGTGGTTGGTGGCAGTGTCGGTAGATGGTTGTGGTTGGTGGCAGTGTCGGTAGATGGTTGTGGTTGGTGGCAGTGTCGGTAGATGGTTGTGGTTGGTGGCAGTGTCGGTAGATGGTTGTGGTTGGTGGCAGTGTCGGTAGATGGTTGTGGTTGGTGGCAGTGGTGGTAGATTTTGAAGTTGGTTTCATTGTTGGTATAGGCTGTTGTTTGTGGCAATTTGGTTAGATGTTTGTTGATGGTGGCAGTGTCGGTAGATGGTTGTGGTTGGTGGCAGTGTCGGTAGACGGTTGTATGTGGTGAAAGTGTTGGTAGATTGTTGTGGGTGGTGGCAGTGTTAGTAGATTTTTGTGGTTGGTAGCAGCGTCGAATGATTGTTGCTGTTAGCGGCATTGCCGGTAGAGAGCTGTTCATGGTGGCAATGTTGGAGGATGTTTGTAGTTGGTGGCGGCATTTGTAGTTGTGGTTGTGATTTGTGGGAGTGGTGGTAGAAAGTTGAAGTGGGTGGTAGAAGTTTGTAGTTGGTGGCAGTGTCGGTAAATGGCTGTGGGTGGTGACAGTGTTCGTAGAAGTTTGATGTTAATGGCAATAATGGTAGATGGTTGTGGTTTGAGGCAGTGTTGTTATAGTGTATAAGGTTGTTGGAAGTGTTGGTAGATAAATGTTGTGGGTGGCCGGTGTTTGTATTTGGTAACAGTGTCGGTAAATTAATGGGTGGTGACAGTGCTGGTAGAATGTTATGATTAGTTGTAATGTTGGTAGATAGGTATGGTTAGTGATAATGTTGGTTGATGTTGAGGTTGGTGGCAGTGGTAGTAATTGGATGTGGTTGGTAGTAGTGATGGTAGATTGTTTAAGTTGGTAGCATTGGTGGAAGAGGGATGTTGTATGTGGCAATGTTGGTAGATTTCTGAGGTTGTGGCAGTGTTATTAGATAGTTGAGGTTGATGGCAGTGTCGAACGTTGGTTAAGGTTAGTGGCATTGCCAAAAGATAGCTGTGAGTGATGGAGGTGTTTAAAGTTGGTTGTAGATAGTGGAAGTATTGGTAGATGGCTCTGAGTAGTGTAAATGGAGACGTAGACTGTGTGCAAGCTCTGCAACAGGTGTTCGATTGCACAACTGTTGCAGGGCTTACACACGGTCGGCACCCTAGTAGCATATATAGTAGCTCCTGGCAGTATGGGTTCGAGTCACTTCTGGGGGGTGAGTTTTCAGTTGCATATATGCCTGGGAACCATTTATGCTTGTTTGCATATATATATATATATATATATATATATATATATATATATATATATATATATATATATATATATATATGTCGTACCTAGTAGCCAGAACGCACTTCTCAGCCTACTATGCAAGGCCCGATTTGCCTAATAAGCCAAGTTTTCATGAATTAATGTTTTTTCGACTACCTAACCAACCTAACCTAACCTAACCTAACTTTTTCGGCTACCTAACCTAAATTAACCTATAAAGATAGGTTAGGTTAGGTTTGGTAGGGTTGATTAGGTTCGGTCATATATCTACGTTAATTTTTACTCCAATAAAAAAAATTGACCTCGTACATAATGAAATGGGTTGCTCTATCATTTCATAAGAAAAAAATTAGAGAAACTATTTTAATTCGGGAAAACTTGGCTTATTAGGCAAATCGGGCCTTGCATAGTAGGCTGAGAAGTGCGTTCTGGCTACTAGGTACGACATTATATATATATATATATATATATATATATATATATATATATATATATATATATATATATATATATATATATATATATATATATATGTCGTACCTAGTAGCCAGAACGCACTTCTCGGCCTACTATTCAAGGCCCGATTTGCCTAATAAGCCAAGTTTTCCTGAATTAATATATTTTCTCTAATTTTTTTCTTATGAAATGATAAAGCTACCCATTTCATTATGTATGAGGTCAATTTTTTTTTATTGGAGTTAAAATTAACGTAGATATATGACCGAACCTAACCAACCCTACCTAACCTAACCTAACCTATATTTAGAGGTAAGGTTAGGTTAGGTAGCCCAAAAAAGCTAGGTTAGGTTAGGTTAGGTAGGTTAGGTAGACGAAAAAACATTAATTCATGAAAACTTGGCTTATTAGGCAAATCGGGCCTTGAATAGTAGGCTGAGAAGTGCGTTCTGGCTATTAGGTACGACATATATATATATATGTCGTACCTAGTAGCCAGAACTCACTTCTCAGCCTACTATTCAAGGCCCGATTTGCCTAATAAGCCAAGTTTTCCTGAATTAATATATATACTATAATTTTTTTCTTATGAAATGATAAAGCAACCCTTTTCTCTATGTATGAGGTCAATTTTTTTTTATTGGAGTTAAAATTAACGTAGATATATGACCGAACCTAACCAACCCTACCTAACCTAACCTAACCTATATTTATAGGTAAGGTTAGGTTAGGTAGCCAAAAAAAGCTGGGGTAGGTTAGGTTAGGTAGGTTAGGTAGACGAAAAAACATTAATTCATGAAAACTTGGCTTATTAGGCAAATCGGGCCTTGAATAGTAGGCTGAGAAGTGCGTTCTGGCTATTAGGTACGACATATATATATATATTTTATATATATATATATATATATATATATATATATATATATATATATATATATATATATATATATATATATATATATATATATTAGTATATTTTGGTATCAGTAACTGCAAAGTTCACTCAATGCTTGCACTAAAGAGGCACCCTTCTTGAGCCCAGATGGGTGCCATGTACAAGCAAGTAGATGGGGTCGCCATGGGCTCTCCCCTTGCTGACCTGTTTGCGAACTTCTAAGTGGGTACCTTTGAAGAGAGGGTCTTAGTTGACTTGGACTTGAAACCCTCTGTATACTGCAGGTATGTTGACGATATTTTTGTGCAGGAACTTGATGTCAGACGTCTGCAGGAGCTGAAGGAGGCATTTGAGCGGAATTCTGTGTTGAGTTTCACCTATGAGATGGAGAAGGATGCGAAGCTACCCTTTCTAGATGTAACAGTCATGGAAAAAAGCGGAGGCTTCCACACTGCATTCTACACTAAGGAAACAAACATTGGAATGTGCCTCAATGCCAACAGTGAATGCCCAGACAGGTACACGAGGAGTGTTGTCAATGCTTACGTCAACCGTACTCTCAGCCACAGCTCACGATGGAAGCAAGTCGATGAAGAACACTGTAAGGTAAGGCAGGTCCTAGTCAACAACGGCTTCTCCAATGGTTTCGTTGAAGACATCATAAGAAGGAAGGTGAAACGCCATGCAACCTCTGAAGAGACAACTAACAAAATACCTGTATCCCCTATTAGACTATTTTACAGGAACTTCTTTTCCACAGCTCATAACACGGAGGAAAGGGTCCTGAAAGATATTGTTAATAGAAACGTTATCCCTACAGACAAAAATCAGAAGATACAATTGACGATCTACTGTAAAACCAAGAAAACGGCTAACCTACTCATGAGAAACTCTCCAGACACAAAGCAGAACGCTTTGAAAGAGACCAATGTCGTCTATGCCTTCAAATGCCCACTTGGGGACTGTTAGCCTCAAAGAATTCAGTATATAGGCAAGACAACAACATCTCTTTCCAGGCGATTAACGATGCATAAACAACAGGGCTCCATTAAGGAACATATAATCTCTTCCCACAACCAGACCATTTCCAGAGAAGTCTTAACAAAAAACACGGAAATCATAGATAGATACAGCGATAACAGGCGGCTTGATATCTGCGAGGCACTACACATTAAGAAGTCGACACCAGCAATCAACAGCCAATTAATGCACAACTATATTCTACCAACTTCAAGACTCCGCACCAATATAGAAGCATCAAGAAATAAGGGCCAATAGGCCCTTTGCAGTTACTTCCATTCTTCCCTTTAACTTACAAAATATTATTTTGAAGCTTTATCATTTCATAAGAAAAAAATTAGAGAAAATATATTAATTCAGGAAAACTTGGCTTATTAGGCAAATCGGGCCTTGCATAGTAGGCTGAGAAGTGCGTTCTGGCTACTAGGTACGATATATATATATATATATATATGTCGTACCTAGTAGCCAGAACTCACTTTTCAGCCTACAATGCAAGGCCCGATTTGCCTAATAAGCCAAGTTTTCATGAATTAATATATTTTCTCTAATTTTTATCTTATGAAATGATAAAGCAACCCATTTCATTATGTAAGAGGTCAATTTTTTTTATTGGAGTTAAAATTAAGGTAGATATATGACCGAACCTAACCAACCCTACCTAACCTAACCTAACCTATCTTTATAGGTTAGGTTAGGTTAGGTAGCCGAAAAAGTTAGGTTAGGTTAGGTTAGGTAGGTTAGGTAGTCGAAAAGCAATTAATTCATGAAAACTTGGCTTATTAGGCAAATCGGGCCTTGCATAGTAGGCTCAGAAGTGAGTTCTGGCTACTAGGTACGACATATATATATATATATATATATATATATATATATATATATATATATATATATATATATATATATATATATATATATATATATGTCGTACCTAGTAGCCAGAACGCACTTCTCAGCCTACTATGCAAGGCCCGATTTGCCTAATAAGCCAAGTTTTCATGAATTAATGTTTTTTCGACTACCTAACCTACCTAACCTAACTTTTTCGGCTACCTAACAAAACCTAACCTATAAAGATAGGTTAGGTTAGGTTAGGTAGGGTTGGTTAGGTTCGGTCATATATCTACGTTAATTTTAACTCCAATAAAAAAAAATTGAGCTCATACACAATGAAATGGGTAGCTTTATTATTTCATAAGAAAAAAATTAGAGAAAATATATTAAATCATGAAAACTTGGCTTATTAGGCAAATCGGGCCTTGCATAGTAGGCTGAGAAGTGCGTTCTGGCTACTAGGTACGACATATATATATATATATATATATATATATATATATATATATATATATATATATATATATATACACATGTCTATATATATATATATATATATATATATATATATATATATATATATATATATATATATATATATATATAGACATGTGTCGTACCTAGTAGCCAGAACGCACTTCTCAGCCTACTATGCAAGGCCCGATTTGCCTAATAAGCCAAGTTTTCCTGAATTAATATATTTTCTCTAATTTTTATCTTATGAAATGATAAAGCTACCCATTTCATTATGTATGAGGTCAATTTTTTTTTATTGGAGTTAAAAATAACGTAGATATATGACCGAACCAAACCAACCCAAACTAACCTAACCTAACCTATCTCTATAGGTTAGGTTAGGTTAGGTTGCCGAAAAAGTTAGGTTAGGTTCGGTTAGGTAGGTTAGGTAGTCGAAAAATAATTAATTCATGAAAACTTGGCTTATTAGGCAAATCTGGCCTTGCATAGTAGGCTGAGAAGTGCGTTCTGGCTACTAGGTACGACATATATATAAATATATATATATATAAAATATATATAAAAAAAAATTAAACAAATTTTTTTCGTCTTCTAAACATGTTAATTTGTGTCCCCTGAGCACGGAAAAAATAAAAAAAATCGTAGGTTACATATTTTGGGCGCAATTGACCGAGGAAGTCTGGCAAAAAGTGGACGTTGACAGAGCGGTCGTCAGACCCGGTCAGCGTCACCCGCGCTGACAGATGGGAGTTGCCACAAAGATATTATTACCTAATTGTTTCAATGACTCCGATTGACTTTTTCTTAGTTTTTTTGCAGTAATATTATTCAATAGTGTGTTTTGTAATATATTTATATAATAAAAGTGGTGAATAATCGCTATACTCAAAAGTATGATGTGCATATTAGTGATTCAATTACTATGTTTATAAAACAATAAACAAATAGTTTTGCTGCTATTACACTCTATACACAGGTTATATATAAGTATCTGCATGTTTTGGTCACCATAACGAACCACTAAGTTGGTATTGAAAGTCGAAAAGCAACGAAGAGTTACCGCCACACACCAGCCAGCCACTCGCTGCCACTCCCTCAACACACGCACTAAACTTTCTTCCCCAACAATACCATTTGTGGTGTTATTACACTATATACAGACGTTATATATAAGTATGTATGACAATGTCAGACCACGGAGGAAAAATGAAACAGGAAATTTCCTTAAGTACTTTCGTATATTAAATACATCTTCAGAAGGTCATTTTACAGATCGAGTGATGGGTATAAATAGGCAGGAAGGAGTGGTGAAGTAAGGTGAGGTACAATACTTGGACAACGCAGAAGGCCCATTGGCCCATCAGATGCACCCAATTGGCCCATCCGATGTAGCCCAATGGCCCATCTGATACAGCAGACATACAAGCATAATGCATAGGTAATTATAACATAAAGAGGTAAATATATACAATAAATTAGTGAGACAAATGTTTTTCAATGATTCTACTTAAATCGCCCTTTAGCTGATCTATTAGAAATGGATCTAAGTTATATAGACCACTGCTAATATTCAAATTACTTTCTTTGGTGATCTGTATCAAAGCGGATTCAATTATGTTTCTGTTATAGGTGCTTTTACAATTTGTTTTTGAAGACGCACTCTCCCAATCAATTTGGTGAGCTTTTTCTGACAAATGCACAAACAAAGCATTAGATAATTGGCCATGTCTTACAGAGTATTTCCTGTTTCATTTTTCCTCCGTGGTCTGACATTGTCACATTCTTAATCACGTGTTTATTTTCGTGATATACACTCATAAGTATGTATATATTTTGTTCACCACAACTGTACAGTTAAGCTGATATAGTTAGTTCAGGCACTAAGAGTCGTCGCTATACACAGATGGCAGCTGGCGGCTCCCTCACTTTCAAGGTCACACGCACTAAACTTTCTCCCCCAACAATACTGTTTGCAGTGTTATTACCCTATATACACATATTATATATAAATATCTACATGTTTTATGCACCGTAACTGTACACCTAAGCTTGTAGTGCGCCCAAAGAGCAGAGTGGCCACCCTCTAAACAGCTAGACAAATCGTGCAGACGACGTCACCTCCGTCACCCATATGGCTCCTCCCAGCATAATCCTTTTGCTGTTATTACACTAATACACACATTATATATAAGTATCTACATTCACCATAGAGAACCACTGACCTGGTATGGTGAATGCAAACAATAACAGCTAGCCACACAGTCAGTAAACGATGCTGTCTCCCTCCGTCTCTCAGCATCACTCCTCCCACAGCGCTAATTATTACAACAATCCTACTATTATCACAACCCTGATTATTTCTATCACAGTCATGGTTCATCTGTAATACTGTCATCGCTAAATAATAACAATTATATATTTATTTTGACATTTTTCGTCGATGCTGTGGTCACAAGCTGAACAGCAATGCTGTTCGCTCATGCTGCGTACGCCGGCCTTGGTTGCTCCAACAATACTGTGCCTCTCACACCTGAGAAAATTGCCCATGATTTTTTTTTTTAAATGGCATCTGTTTACAAGAGCCCTGAGGAAGCTACTGTGAACCCCGTGTAGCCGCGGGCCATTTGAATCAGGCCTGGCACCCTATGGCGTATATATACGCCATGCGCACCATGGGACATGTTACTCAGGGCGTATATATACGCCATGCGCACCATGGGACATGTTACTCAGGGCGTATATATACGCCATGCGCAGTTTAAGGGTTAATGACGTATCTGATTGCAGAGTCGACCTGGGACTGCTGTATTGGACGATGGATCAGTCTACCCAAGGCAGCCAAGGTCTCCTCACCAGTCTGCCTTGAAGAAGCTGTGAGTCACCCCCGGACAAACTCTGTTGAGAGTATTAGCCTGCCTGTGGCGTGGCAGTGTTGGGAATCGCCTTATCCGGGGCTGGCTACCTTGGCTACCTACCTTGAGGTGCTTCCGGGGCTTAGTGTCCCCGCGGCCCGGTCGTCGACCAGGCCTCCTGGTTGCTGGACTGATCAACCAGGCTGTTAGACGCGGCTGCTCGCAGCCTGACGTATGAGTCACAGCCTGGTTGATCAGGTATCCTTTGGAGGTGCTTATCCAGTTCTCTCTTGAACACTGTGAGGGGTTTGCCAGTTATGCCCCTTATGTGTAGTGGAAGCGTGTTGAACAGTCTCGGGCCTCTGATGTTGATAGAGTTCTCTCTCAGAGTACCTGTTGCACCTCTGCTTTTCAACGGGGGTATTCTGCACATCCTGCCATGTCTTCTGGTCTCATGTGGTGTTATTTCTGTGTGCAGGTTTGGGACCAGCCCCTCAATTATTTTCCACGTGTAAATTATTATGTATCTCTCCCGCCTGCGTTCAAGGGAGTACAGATTTAGGCTCTTTAGTCGGTCCCAGTAATTTAGATGTTTTACTGAGTGGATTCTAGCAGTAAAGGATCTCTGCACGCTCTCTAGGTCAGCAATTTCTCCAGCTTTGAAAGGGGCTGTCATTGTGCAGCAGTACTCCACTCTAGAGAGCACAAGCGTTTTGAAAAGTATCATCATCGGTATAGCATCTCTAGTGTGAAAAGTTCTTGTTATCCAACCTGTCATTTTTCTTGCAGTTGTGACGGCTACTTTATTGTGTTCTTTAAAGGTAAGGTCTTCCGACATGAGTACACCCAGGTCCTTTACATTGCCTTTTCGTTCTATGTTATGATTTGCCTGCGTTTTGTACGTGGTTTCTGTTTTTATATTTTCAATTTTTCCGTAGCGCATGAGCTGAAACTTATCCTCGTTGAATACCATATTATTTTCTGTAGCCCATAGAAAGACCTGATCTACATCTGATTGGAGGTTTGCCGTGTCCTCTATGTTGCCAACTCTCATGAAAATCCTAGTGTCATCTGCAAAGGATGATACAGTGCTATAGGTTGTGTTCTGGTCTATGTCCGATATGAGGATGAGAAAAAGTACTGGAGCAAGCACAGTACCCTGGGGGACTGAGCTCTTCACGGTTGATGGGCTGGATTTTATTTTGTTGACTATTACACATTGGGTTCTGTCAGTCAGGAAATTGTAGATCCATCTGCCTATTTTCCCGGTAATTCCTTTTGAACGCATTTTATGTGCAATAACACCATGGTCACATTTATCAAAAGCTTTTGCGAAATCTGTGTAAATTACATCAGCGTTTTGTTTGTCTTCCATAGCATCTAATGCCATATCATAGTGGTCCAGCAACTGCGACAGGCAAGAGCGCCCTGTTCTGAAACCATGTTGTCCGGGGTTATGGAGATGCTGTGATTCCATGTATTTTGTGATCTTACTTCTTAGCACTCTCTCAAAAATTTTTATGATGTGCGATGTTAGTGCTATCGGTCTGTAATTTTTTGCCTCTGCCTTATTTCCTCCTTTATGGAGTGGTGCTATCTCTGCTGTTTTTAGTATGTCAGGGATAACGCCAGTATCTAGGCTTTGTCTCCACAGAATGTGAAGGGCCTGCGATAGTGTTTTTTTACAGTTCTTGATGAATATGGAGTTCCAAGAATCCGGGCCTGGTGCAGAGTGCATAGGCATACTGTTTATGGCTTCTTCAAAATCTAGTGGGGATAGGGCGACGTCTGATATATGATTTGATGTTGGTATCATATCCATGAAAAATTCATTTGGGTTATCAATCTTTAGTGCATTTAATGGCTCACTGAAAACAGAGTCGTACTGCTTCCTCAGTAACTCGCTCATTTCTTTGTTGTCATCTGTGAAAGTTCCATCTCCCTTTCGCAGGGGCCCGATACTAGATGTGGTTTTTGATCTTGATTTTGCATAGGAGAAAAAATATTTCGGATTTCTCTCTATTTCACTGATGGCCTTTTGCTCTCTTTGCCTCTCCTGGGTTTTGTATGATTCTTGTAGCTTGAGTTCAATTGTTTCTATTTCTCTACCTAACCTTCTTCGCCGTTCTTGAGATAGGGTGCGACTCTCAAGTTGTTCCGCGATTCGTTTTCTTCGCCTATATAGGGAACGACGTTCCCGTTCCAATCTGCATCTCTTTCTCTTTTTTCTTAGGGGTATGCGGTTTGAACATATCTCTAGTGCTACTGAGCTTATTTTTTCCAGGCACTGGTTCAGGTTTGCATTTCCTAGCTGTTCTTCCCAGTTTATTTCTGTGAAGTCCTGGTTTATTTGCTCCCAGTTTATCCGTTTATTATTGAAGTTGAATTTGCTGAAATCTCCTCCACCGGGAATCTGGACTGGTTTTGAAGGTCCATTCCCCATGGTTGTCAGAACTTCAATTAAGTTGTGATCTGAGTAACAGGTATTTGTAATCATTATGTTCCCGATCAACTCATCATTATTAGTGAAAATGAGGTCCAGCGTGTTCTCCTTCCTAGTTGGTTCTACTATTTGCTGGTTTAAGGCAAACCTATCGCACATCCGTAGCAGGTCATTTGAATGTGCCTGCTCATTTAGGCTACTTCCTGGTATTCTTTCTGATATTACTGTATTAGCCAGGTGCTTCCATTTCAGGTGCCGTAGGTTGAAGTCCCCAAGCAGGATGATGTTCGGAGCTGGATTTGTGAGGTTTTCCAAGCAGTGCTCTATTTTCATTAGTTGGTCTTTAAACTGCTGAGGGTTTGCCTCCGGTGACTTATATACAAGGACAATAACTACATTTAGGATCTCTATTTTGACTATCAGCACTATTTTGACTGGAGGAAGAGACTAGCCACTGTGGAGCTTAGTGAGGAGAGTGATCAGCGGGATCACACTAGGCTCCTGCCTAGGGCTCGCAACCCTAGTATCGGTTGTGGAGTGGCCTACACAGCGGAGCTGATCGGTACCTGCCAGCTACAGGCTGGATTGTGGTTGAAGGCCTCCGCAACGAAGCACCCAGTGGGACTGTGATTTGGCTGGCCTGTGGCCAGGGTAGATTCGTAATAGTCATAGTGGATTCATCGTGGGCCACAGAAGAAGGAACCAGGGCTACCCAGAGTGAGCACCGTCGAGCATCCAGTGTCTTCGGAGGAAGACGAACCTGTACATAATAGTGTAGTTATAAACCCCGTGTGTGACTGATATTTATTTTTGGTGGTGGTGAATATATATATATATAAATTGGAACATTTGTATCCCTCCCCCTTTAATTTAACTTGCGTTACGGAGCACACCTCTTGAAAGCCTCTACTAATTTGGGGCCGGATTCCCAAACTCTATTGCCATCAGAGGAGAACCCGGTTGCATCCCAGTAGCATATGTCACAATATATATATATATATATATATATATATATATATATATATATATATATATATATATATATAAAGGTTACAAAACATACAAGACAAATGCCTAAAGGTTATGGATCTCTTGAAGCTCCTCCGCTTCTGGACAGGAACCAAGGATGCAGCTAGCATTTCCCCTCTGGATCGCCACACTGAGACGCTGAAACAAAAAACTGGAAGCCCTTGGGTCTCTGGTGACGTCAATGAGCTTGGAACCCAATACCTTGAGAAATCCCAAGGCACTCTTGCCCCAGGGGCCATGCGTCTCAGACACTATGGGAACAAAGAGGTATTGACCTTCCAGTCGCCTGTACTTGAGTGATTTAGCTGTTTCCCTGTGGTTGGCCGCCCCACCTGCTTGATCAGCTGCGAAGTGTACATAGGTGTCAGCCAGGGAGGATACACATGTGTAGTCCCACACCAACTGCCTACCCTCCTTCCATGAGTATATGGTGATGCCATCAGGGCGAAGTGCAGGGAAATCCGGGTTTTGGACCCCTAGGATGCGAGGTTCTCACTCTGCTGGGCACCTAGCTGAGACGAGGCTTCCCTTGATATATATATATATATATATATATATATATATATATATATATATATATATATATATATATATATATATATATATATATATATATATATATATAAAGAATATACATATATATATATATATATATATATATATATACATATATACTTAAAAAAAAGAATATATATATATATATATATATATATATATATGTATATATATATATATACATATATTTCCCTGAATGCTCTGTGTTCCCTTCTCTGAGGCTGTGGGTCCCTATAATTGCACCAATCGTGGTACCCCCCCTATATATATATATATATATATATATATATATATATATATATATATATAAATATATATATAGATATATATATATATATATATATATATATATATATATATATATATATATATATATATATATATATATATATATATATATTGGTGTATACTGGCAGCAGGTTTTCTTTCAAACATGTTTCATTGAATATGACCGCATATTCTGTATTTATTATTTTCTGGTTTAGGGCTTCTATCCCTCTAACTATTTTCTTAGCATCAGGGCTTAATTGAAATAGGAGTTCTCCAAAACTCATTTTCGTACTTTTAAGGTGAAGAAAAGAAGTGATTTACTACAGAGTGTATTACACTTATTTGTATAATTTGCACGACGTTTCGAACCTCCATGGTTCATTCTCAAGTGAACAGATCTTACAATACTAGTTGATTTTATACCCGCATTAGGTCAGGTGATAATACAATGAAGGTGAAAACATGGGGGGATACATAAGGGATAAACATAGGGGCTGCAGAAGGCTTATTGGCCCATACGAGGCATCTCCTATCTAAACACAAAGATTAATCCAGTGTAATTGGCCTGTTATGTTGGACATTGTTTTCTGTGTTGGCATCGATATGTTCTTGTCTTGTCCTTACTCTCATGGTGGGTAGAGTAAATAGTTCCGTGATTTGGGTGTTCATGGTAGGTCGCTCTATTCTTATGTGAATTGCCTCAAGAATTTGTAATCTTCTTGAATCTTGGGTTTTGTCTATTATGCAAGTATTCTTGTTCAACATTTCTCTTGTTAGAGTAATGTCATGGGCTTGTCTCATGTGATTCCTAGGGGCACCAGACTGAAGATGGCATGTCAAACGCCTCGTCAGCTTGGTCGACGTCATACCTATGTACTTACATTGAAGGTTACATCCTTCGTGGGGGCAAGTGTACATGTATACAACGCTTGACTGCTGTAGAGGGTTCTCCGTCGGCTTCGGGCTGTTTTTGATAAGGAGTTCGGAAGTCTTCTTGGTTTTGTAGAATATTATCAGGTTTATGTTTTGGTTAGGAGTAGTGCTTTTTACTCCTTTACGGATTATTTCTTTCATTATTCTTTCCTCTTTTATATGTTCACTGTGCATGGTTGATTTGTAATATAATTTTATTGGGGGTGTTGTGGTTTCTGTTCTAGGTTCTGAATTATACCAACGGTCCAAGTGTCTTCTTATAGCAGCGTTTATTTCCGCGTTGCTATATCCGTTGTTCACCAATACCTGAGTTACTCTTTCAAACTCTCTACTCACGTTGCTCCATTCAGAGCAGTGGGTAAGCGCTCGACGAATATAAGCATTGAGAACACTGGCTTTGTATCTTTGGGGGCACTCACTTCTACCGTTCAGGCATAATCCTATGTTGGTGGGCTTGGTATATACGTTGGTGCTTAAAGAGGTTCCTGTTTTTGTTATTAGTACATCCAAGAATGGCAGACTGTTATTTTCACTATTTTCATGTGTAAATCGGAGTACTGACTCTCTCTCTAGGTGTCTTTTTAGGTCAATTAGTTCATCTGAGTCTTTTACTATTACGAATATGTCATCTACATAACGGCAGTATACAGTTGGTTTTTGTCTGCTACTGAAGACCCTATCTTCGATGGTTCCCATATAAAAATTAGCAAATAAAACTCCTAAGGGGGAGCCCATTGCTACTCCGTCTATTTGTAAATACATGTCTCCTTGTGGACTGATGAAAGGGGCTTCCTTTGTACATGCTTCGAGAAGACTTTTCAAGTGTGGCTCAGGTATGTCTAATTTGGGGGTGCTCTCGTCTCTGTATACTCTGTCCAGTATCATTCCTATGGTTGTGTCGACTGGGACGTTGGTAAAAAGGGATTCAACGTCCAGGGAAGCGATGATTCCATCGGGCTGGGTAGATTTGATCAATTCTAGGAAATCTGCTGATGATTGTAGACTAAACTTACTTGGAGTGTATGGAGTTAGGAGTTCATTGAGTTTCTTTGCCAGGTGAT
Organism: Procambarus clarkii; assembly: GCF_040958095.1. NCBI lineage: Eukaryota > Metazoa > Arthropoda > Malacostraca > Decapoda > Cambaridae > Procambarus > Procambarus clarkii. Next base: position 1,617,328 of record NC_091168.1, read on the forward strand.
AAGTTGGGGTTGGTATTTGGCTGATTATAGGGCGTAGTGGGTTACCTGGTTTATGCGTCTTAACATTGCCGTAGGCATATCCTAAGCCATAGTCGCCTTGAAGTTTATTGAAATGCACACTACCTTTCTTTGCGTTGATTGCTGTAATTGTTTTGTTTACTTTCCGCTTAAGGTCTTCTACGGGGTTCCTCGTGATTCGTTGAAATTTGGAGTCGTCACTTAGGATGTCGCTAATTTTGTTCATGTATTCATGGGTAGGAATCAATACATATGCTGCTGTTTTGTCGGCTTTTCTTATTGTTACGTCTTTCAGATTTTTTAGTTGTTTCGCTGCTTCTTTGAGTCGTGGGGTTAAGATTGTAGATGAATATGTTCCTCGTTTTTTCCCTGCTTCTGCAAGTAGTTCAGCTTGAAGTGTGTCAGTGGTGATGACTTTTTTGTTGTCTTCTAGCTTATGGATATCGTCCAGAAGCATTTCGATTTCCAGGCGTTTTTGCTGCATCTTTGGTTTAGATAAGAATTGACAATTTAGACCAAGATTTAAGAGGTCTCGTTGGTCCTGGGTAAGATCATAAGAAGTCAGGTTAAAGTAGCCATCTTTAGGACGAGGGATTTTTAGCTGTCCGTAAGTTAACATCCCTAAACGGTGGACAGCTAAAAATCCCTCGTCCTAAAGATGGCTACTTTAACCTGACTTCTTATGATCTTACCCAGGACCAACGAGACCTCTTAAATCTTGGTCTAAATTGTCAATTCTTATCTAAACCAAAGATGCAGCAAAAACGCCTGGAAATCGAAATGCTTCTGGACGATATCCATAAGCTAGAAGACAACAAAAAAGTCATCACCACTGACACACTTCAAGCTGAACTACTTGCAGAAGCAGGGAAAAAACGAGGAACATATTCATCTACAATCTTAACCCCACGACTCAAAGAAGCAGCGAAACAACTAAAAAATCTGAAAGACGTAACAATAAGAAAAGCCGACAAAACAGCAGCATATGTATTGATTTCTACCCATGAATACATGAACAAAATTAGCGACATCCTAAGTGACGACTCCAAATTTCAACGAATCACGAGGAACCCCGTAGAAGACCTTAAGCGGAAAGTAAACAAAACAATTACAGCAATCAACGCAAAGAAAGGTAGTGTGCATTTCAATAAACTTCAAGGCGACTATGGCTTAGGATATGCCTACGGCAATGTTAAGACGCATAAACCAGGTAACCCACTACGCCCTATAATCAGCCAAATACCAACCCCAACTTATCACCTGGCAAAGAAACTCAATGAACTCCTAACTCCATACACTCCAAGTAAGTTTAGTCTACAATCATCAGCAGATTTCCTAGAATTGATCAAATCTACCCAGCCCGATGGAATCATCGCTTCCCTGGACGTTGAATCCCTTTTTACCAACGTCCCAGTCGACACAACCATAGGAATGATACTGGACAGAGTATACAGAGACGAGAGCACCCCCAAATTAGACATACCTGAGCCACACTTGAAAAGTCTTCTCGAAGCATGTACAAAGGAAGCCCCTTTCATCAGTCCACAAGGAGACATGTATTTACAAATAGACGGAGTAGCAATGGGCTCCCCCTTAGGAGTTTTATTTGCTAATTTTTATATGGGAACCATCGAAGATAGGGTCTTCAGTAGCAGACAAAAACCAACTGTATACTGCCGTTATGTAGATGACATATTCGTAATAGTAAAAGACTCAGATGAACTAATTGACCTAAAAAGACATCTAGAGAGAGAGTCAGTACTCCGATTTACACATGAAAATAGTGAAAATAACAGTCTGCCATTCTTGGATGTACTAATAACAAAAACAGGAACCTCTTTAAGCACCAACGTATATACCAAGCCCACCAACATAGGATTATGCCTGAACGGTAGAAGTGAGTGCCCCCAAAGATACAAAGCCAGTGTTCTCAATGCTTATATTCGTCGAGCGCTTACCCACTGCTCTGAATGGAGCAACGTGAGTAGAGAGTTTGAAAGAGTAACTCAGGTATTGGTGAACAACGGATATAGCAACGCGGAAATAAACGCTGCTATAAGAAGACACTTGGACCGTTGGTATAATTCAGAACCTAGAACAGAAACCACAACACCCCCAATAAAATTATATGACAAATCAACCATGCACAGTGAACATATAAAAGAGGAAAGAATAATGAAAGAAATAATCCGTAAAGGAGTAAAAAGCACTACTCCTAACCAAAACATAAACCTGATAATATTCTACAAAACCAAGAAGACTTCCGAACTCCTTATCAAAAACAGCCCGAAGCCGACGGAGAACCCTCTACAGCAGTCAAGCGTTGTATACATGTACACTTGCCCCCACGAAGGATGTAACCTTCAATGTAAGTACATAGGTATGACGTCGACCAAGCTGACGAGGCGTTTGACATGCCATCTTCAGTCTGGTGCCCCTAGGAATCACATGAGACAAGCCCATGACATTACTCTAACAAGAGAAATGTTGAACAAGAATACTTGCATAATAGACAAAACCCAAGATTCAAGAAGATTACAAATTCTTGAGGCAATTCACATAAGAATAGAGCGACCTACCATGAACACCCAAATCACGGAACTATTTACTCTACCCACCATGAGAGTAAGGACAAGACAAGAACATATCGATGCCAACACAGAAAACAATGTCCAACATAACAGGCCAATTACACTGGATTAATCTTTGTGTTTAGATAGGAGATGCCTCGTATGGGCCAATAAGCCTTCTGCAGCCCCTATGTTTATCCCTTATGTATCCCCCCATGTTTTCACCTTCATTGTATTATCACCTGACCTAATGCGGGTATAAAATCAACTAGTATTGTAAGATCTGTTCACTTGAGAATGAACCATGGAGGTTCGAAACGTCGTGCAAATTATACAAATAAGTGTAATACACTCTATAGTAAATCACTTCTTTTCTTCACCTTAAAAGTACGAAAATGAGTTTTGGAGAACTCCTATTTCAATTAAGCCCTGATGCTAAGAAAATAGTTAGAGGGATAGAAGCTCTAAACCAGAAAATAATAAATACAGAATATGCGGTCATATTCAATGAAACATATATATATATATATATATATATATATATATATATATATATATATATATATATATATATATATATGACAATGTCAGACCACGGAGGAAAAATGAAACAGAAATTTCCTGAAATACTTTCGTATATTAAATACATCTTCAGAAGGTCGGAATACACCTTCTGAAGATGTATTTAATATACGAAAGTACTTAAGGAAATTCCTGTTTCATTTTTCCTCCGTGGTCTGACATTGTCACATTCTTAATCACGTGTTTATTTTCGTGATATACACACACACACACATATATATATATATATATATATATATATATATATATATATATATATATATATATATATATATATATATATATATATTTATTAACAGCTTTCATCTTATATACCTGCATTTGGGTGAGGTGATATGTTACAACAGTTTTGGATGAGGTGAACAAAACTTTCAACACAAGACAGAACACGAAACAATGGGTATATATTGGGTAAACTAAAGAGGAGAATGGAAGTAACTGCAAAGGGTTGACCCTGACCCTGCACTGAGTCCCAGTGTGCCCCTTGGAGGGCCTGTGGGTTTGGTTTTTTTTTAATGGGTTTCAATGGCGCCTGCTCTTGTTTGTGCGTCTTTAAATGTGCGTGGTCTGACTGCTCTTGCGGTCCAGTTGGGCCTAGTGGATGTGCTACTGGAGCAGCGTTCAGATGTGGCTCTGATCCAGGAGAATAATGATTGGGATGTGTCAGTTCTTCAGGGGTTGTGTGCTGATTATCATGTTGTGTTGAACCCACCAAGGACGTTCTTTGGAGGTACGCTCATGTTATTTTCGCAGAGGGCATCTATTTCCATGCTTCACACGGAAATGGATGTGGATAGGTGGGTCTTATTGGTGCGGGCGGAGTATTTGTGGGTTTGATTCTGATCTTGATGGTGTATGCCCCTACTGAGGTGGCGCATTGCGGGACCAGGAGGTGTTTTTTTCGGGAGGGGCTTCTGCCCTTCCTACGACATGATACAAGGGACATGGTCTTTGGTGGTGATTTTAATTGTCATGAGTGTGAGGGATAGCTCTAGTGCCCACCCGAAGAATGTTTCAGCCGTTTTGCTTGAGGTTTTGCGTTCATGGGGGTTTTACGATGCTGCCGTTTTATGCGGCAGTGTGTTGGAGTATATCATCGCTGTGAGTGGGGGCGCGTTCTAGTTTGGATAGGTTCTATTTTTCTGATGGGGAGAGATCTGTGTTTACCTTCCGCACTGTCCCTGTGGCTTTCTCGGATCATTGTTTGATAGTGGTATGGGTTGGTGTCCGGAGTCAAGTGCGTGTGGGTCCTGGGTGGTGGAAACTTAATTGTCAGTTGTTGCGTTGTCCGCGTATTTGTGCACAGTTTAGGGTCTGGTGGGCTGGGATCCTTGCCCGGCGGGCTGCCTCCTCTTCTCTCTTTGTTTGATGAAAGTGGTGTAAGGTGGAGTGTTGGAAGTTCTTTTGCGTTGTTGCTAAGCGGGAAGCGGCCGGGAGGTTTGGGCTGCTGCGGTTGCTTCAGGCGCGACTGTCTAGCTTGTATGTGCGGTTGAATGCTGGGGTTGACTGCTTTGGGAATATTTCTGAGTGTAATGAGCATATTTGTGCTTTGCGTGCAGAGATGACTGATGGTGTTCGGGTGCGTGCTCGTGTGGCTGAGTGTGTGGATGGGGAGCAGCTTTTGCCCTTTCTTTTGGGTCAGAACAAGGCTGTTAGGGCTTCCGTCCTTCTTAATGGCCTTCCATTGCCTGATGGTTCTGTGCTTTCTAACATGGATGGGGTTCTGCTTTACGTGCAGTAGGAATTGGAAGCACTCCATGGGGCGGTACGGGGAGAGGTTGTGCTCGTGGATTCTTTTTGGATAAGTGCTGTCCAGGATGTTCTTTTGAAGTTTGAGTCCGCAACAGGGGCCTTCGTTAATCGTGCAAAGTTATTGTTTGATGGGTATAGGTGAGTGGGCCTCCCGCCTGGTGCGGGAGAGGGTCGTGGTTTCCGGTGGTCTCGTCTCTTCGAGTTCTTGGGATTACCTGGTTTGCCTCCATTGATAGCTCCTTGGAGTCGAATTGGGGTGCTGTTTCTCGTTCGGTTGGGGTTGTTGTCGGGTCGTCCTTTGACGATCTACCAGCGCGCATTGCTTGTTACTTGTAAGGAGCTGTCGCGTGTGTGATTTTTGGCTCGGTGCTTCCCTTTGGATCGCCGGAAGGCCTTGGGTTTGGAGAGTCTGGTGTACAGGGATGTAGGGTGTTGTCGTTATCATCCGGTTCGTCGTCCGAAGCTGGTGTTGGGGTGCAGGAGGGTGGTGTTGGTATTCTTGACGTCTTTACTAAGGCCAGGGGGCCCTCTTCAGGGTCTGGTTCTGTGTAGGGGGCTGAATACGTTGTGCATTTTTTCTGCTCGATTCGGTTTAGTTAGTAATGTACACACACACGGCTTCCCTGACAGCTACTCTAATCACAAGCTTAAGGGTCCTCCTTCCAAACAGGAGTGTCCTCGTAACTAGGCGGGTAGTCCAACAGTGACCCCCCTATCACAACCTAGTGTGAACACTCTTTGCAACTCTCTACAAGAAGTTGCACTGTAAACAGTAAATAAAGTCAGGCAAGGCGGGATTCTAGGACACAGCTCCAGCAATCCCTAAGTTACTTTACTCTCGTCACCAGACGATAACCAAAAGAAATTGCCTTAATCAATTACAGTACCAAACTGATTATGTGATTAATTACATTAATTGACTGATCACAGCAGTCAGCAACAAAGTACTACGGTAATCACAAACAATTGTCTCTCATAGACAACAACATGATGGTACTCTACGTTAATCATCAACACTTGTCTCTCTTAACTTGTCTCTCATCTTGTTAACAATAACTCAAAACTCTCATATATTACATCACACTTGACTCCTTGCAAGTATTCAATGAGTAATTCTTAATTAAGGTCAACCGGACCACTAATTACATCCCAATTGAGTTACGTTAACTAAGCTTACCCAACTTGGTAGCTTCTCAACAGTCTGTGTCCAAATTCTACTTTACTGAGCATTAATTACCCTAATTAACTCCGAGCAATTAATTAACTGTCACCAGGACCGATAATTAATCATACATAAATACGTCTCACTCCGCACTGCCTAAGCAGGTCTCATCAAACACTGTGAATTCACGGGAGATGAGTTAATTACCCTAATTAACATGAGTGCAATTAATCCACTGTCCTCAGACATGATATGATTAATATAACGAGTTATGCTAGCTCCATGACCTCGCTTTACCAAGTCATCTGAGTCCTCAAGACCCCAGACGTTAATTACTCCACTAATTATCATGAGCCACTAATTGCTATACCCCCGAAAGGTAATTAGTCCCGAGCAAATTACGTTAACACAAATACTGACAGATCCTCTCCCACTACGTGAATTCACGATGAGAAGGCTAATTACATAATTAGCTAGAGTGGTCAATTAGTTGTCACACGGACAATTAATTGCACCCGAGACGTATCTCACTCAAGCTCAACACTGTTCTCCTATAACAGCTCTCACTCACTCAACAATAAGTGTGAACCCCTTATCCAGTTAATTACCCCTTTTTAATTAACTCACTGAATCCTCAAGTCCTCGACACAACTTAAAGAAACAAAGTAACCCCAGTGTTACATAGGTCACACATACTATGGCATGCATAACAACACAAATGCACTGCCCACATACGGTTGCGGCTACTGCAACTCGTTAATTACTGTGCCCACACAGTAATAACACACGGTTTGGCAACAACAAGAGTATACCAATATTACTGCCCCCCTTATCTTGCAACCGTTGCAAAGGACTACTGTGAGCACACACTTACCTCAGCAAGGCAATTAACAAATCAACTGCCTGCTCTCATTAAGTACTGTGAATTCCCCTGAATAATCATAGAGGTCCCTTAAACCCTCAACACAGTTCCTAGGGCAGTAATATTGTATAAATTGATAACAACACTGCACAAACCTGCAACATAATGATGCCATCAGCATACCCCACATGCTAATGACATAATTAGGCAATCAGTCAGCAATCACATCTACAGACTCACCACACAACACAGTACATAAAAACATGCAAATGAACACATAGAATGGCATTCACATAATCAATGAAAATTATATCACCAGATAAATGTATCTCTATCTATACAGACCTCAGGGTATCCACTGACATCCCTGCAACCTGGTCTGCTTACCTCTGCAAATGATAATAATTTTACATGCTGGTACTCCATAGCACTAATCCAGTCTGACCTGGATTAGAATCGACAACTGGATCATTTATATGGTAAATCTCTACACTGACCGGTTATATACCCGAGTCAGTCTACACACTTATATATAACTATATATCTACAGTGTGGTACCGTGTACAACATCCATCTCCAGGTACCGCCCTACCAGTCACCTGGACGTGCTACTGACAGCTGTCATTCAGCTGCTTCCCTAGCCTGGCAGGGCTATGGGACAACACAGATTTTACCAGGATTTCCACCGGTCCTCAACACACTGTTACACAATGATAATTGTACTCACATTCTTTTTAAATCCGCCACAACAATCATATCCCTGGTCACTACCTCTCTGGCTGTAAACACCTAGCTCGCTCCTCCTTCGTCGACAAGATGTGACCCTAGGCTGTCCAGGGACAGTGGCCTAAACACGTGGCCCAAACATGTGGCCACCTCGTGGCCCGAAGGGTGGCCACGGGTAGCGCAAGACGTCACAGCACCCCACCCGGGCTGAGCTGGTGCGCGGGGTGGGGGTGGGGTTTGGCCGGGGTTGCCTGGAGGGTGGCCCCCCCCCCCGGGCTGCTGGCCAAGGTGGGCGGCGCGGCCCTGGGGCGGGCGGCGCCCACATGGGATGCCTCAGCCCAGCTGGCTGGCTGCGCCTACAGGCATACCCACGTGGATGGGAGATCACTTTACACCCCATCATCAGCATGCTCGCTTGTACACTCGGGTGACAATGGCCGGCGGCGTCACCACACGGACGCCGTCAGGTGGAATACAAAGTCCAACAGGGGCCTGTAATATCACCACAATTACACTAGGAGGCCCTGCCCATTATTCCACCAATTGTCCATCAACACTAGACAGGATATTCGAACCACCAGTTACACCATGAGGCTCTGCCAGCTGCCTCATGGGTGCCCACTGTCTCTGAGGCTTTTTTACTGGTCCTTCCGTACCTCATCGGCCCCAATTTCATGCAAATTGGGCCTTGACACAACTCAGGATGGCAGGAGTGCCATCCACAACGAGTAATGACACAACGATTAACGTGGGTGGGGGAAGTGGCAGCAGCTACATCTTCCTCCACTTGCTGCCCAGCTGGAGTGTTGTTGCCTGCCTGGCTGCGTGCTGACGTGGCCTTTTTGCCATGGGGGTCTGGCTATTCCTCCTGTGTTGAGGGTAAATTCCGTGGGACTGGAATTCACGTGTAAGGCTGGTTATCCGGCCGTTGAGTTAGTTATGTGTGACATGCTTCGTGTCCCGGTGGAAGCTGTGTATGGCGTTGAGCTTGTTACGTCCCACCGGGTGATTGTCAAGTTCGTGGGGGAGGAGGAGTATCGGGACTTCCTCCGGCGGAACGAGGGGCGTTCATTGCAGTTGCCGGATGGCGCCGGCTCCGTTACGGTCTCGGACCGAAGTGGTGCCCTGACATATGTCAGTGTGCACGGTGCGCCCCTGGAGTTCCCTGAAAACCTTCTCCGGCGCTTCTTCGGGAGGTATGGTGCAGTCATCAGTGTGCGGGTGAACAAGCTGTCCTCGGGGAAGTATGCTGGGAAGCAGACGAATGTCCGTACATTAGGTATGCGCCTGCGGTCGGATATCCCATCTTCTGTCCGGCTGCTGGGCTACTACGTTCGGGTGTACTATGCCCGGCAGCCCCGTACTTGTTTCCGGTGTGGCCAGTTGGGGCATCAGGCTGCCGGGTGCTCTGAGACGCCTGCTGCGCCCGTTAACTTATTCCGGGAGGAGGATTTCCCGCCGCTCCCTCAGGGCGTGGATTCCGGAGATGAAGTGGAGCAGGTCCCAGTCGCTGCTGATGCGGCCCCTCCTGCGTCGCCCGACATGCCCCCGGTGCTTGTTGCCCCTCAGCCGAGTGCGTGTGCGTCTTCCTCGACTCCTGCTGCTGCGCCTGGTTCTGCGCCCTCACCAGGTGTTCCGGCTGTGTTGGGTGTTGGGGGTGCTGCGGAGCATCCTGTTGTGTGCGGCCCGGTTCCCCATGTGGTTGAGGCTGCTGAAGTACTGCGACGGGCTGTGAGGATGTGCGGCCAGTGCCCAAGCGTTCTAGGCGCTCTTCTACTGCTTGGGCTGATATGGAGGACTACGCCGCGGGTGGAGCTTCGGGAGATGGTGTGGCGGTTCCAGGTGCCTCGTGCTCTACGACGCTGGTGGTGGCTGATGTCCATGTGTCGGCTGTTGACGATGATTGTGCGTCTAATTTACCTCCTGTTCTTTCTCCTGCAGAAGGTTCTCCGCAGTGGGAGGTGGTTGCTCCTACGGGCGTGGATGGTGTGGATCCTGGTACAAGCAGAGGCATCAAGCTGGTGCTGAAAAAGGATGCCAAGCGTGGGGGGTCCCGGCAGGTGCAACGTTCAGTGGTTGCCGAGGAGCCCTGTGAGGCAGCTGAGGAGGCTCCCAGTGTGCTGCCCATTGCCCGTCCTCTTGGGAAGGAGCCTCTCCCTCTCATCTTGGCCTCCGGAGTGGCGATGGATGCTGACCATCCGTTGCATTTTAAAATTGTTGACCGTGTACGTCCTGCTCCGTGGTGCCCTTCTACCATCTGGATTCGTCGGGCTAAGTGTTTTATTGTGGGTGTGCCAGAGTTAATGCCCGATCCTCGTACGCTCAATAGTGACCATGTTTCGGAGGACATTATGTTACTTTGGGAAGCGTACTGTATTCGCTTCCCGGCGGAAGAGTGGCCGGACAAGTATGAGATCTTTTCGTAGTCTGTGTGCTTGCTGTGTGTTTTATTTTTTTTTGTTTTCTTGTGTTTTTGATGTTGGCCCTTCAGGCCGGTGTTTAGTGACTTGTGTTTTTGCCTGCTTTTTTATTGTAATTGGCCTCGCCTTTTGTTACGGGGCGTTAATGTATTGATTTTCTGTTGCTTTACCTGTTGCCTCTTGTTGTATGTTTTGTTTTTTGGAGGTGTTGTTTTGTACTGTGATTGCTGGATTGCCATTGTATTCTGTTTTATGTTTTGATGTATGCTGTATTTTTCATGTTTTTCTTGTGTATGTGTTTTGTTGTGCTATGCTGTTTTGTTGTGCTCGGCTGTCGGCCCTTCTGGCCGGTGGTCTATTGTTTTCCTTTATGTATTCTGTCTTTTTATTGTATTAATTTGCATGCTCTGCATGTAAAAATAAAAAAAAATAAAAAAAAAAAAACTTGCTGCCCAGCTCAAACTGACTATTTGGCGGGCTAGGGGAACTCAAAATGCCCATATCTCCCCCCCCCCTACTTTGTCTTGACCAATCAGCACGAAGCTGGCACAACACCATGGTGCCGCTTCCAATAACAGCTGTTCGCGCCAAAACTCAGCTAGGAGCAGAGATGCCTAACCCAATCACAGGCCTCCCTCACCCGCAGGCGTCCCGTGACGTCACAAGGAGAGGGAGGCCTAAAGACAGTGGCGCAATGTCTCACATGGTGGGGGGGAGGGCAACGTTCACCCCTCTGTACTCCCCCCCCCCCTAAAACCGTTGGGAGAGTCAAGTACCTACTGACACCACTTACTTTCAACTCCCATCCTATTTCACAGAAACAGGAAAATTTCTGTAATTCTCTCTACAGAGCAATCACAGACTTCTGACTAGTCTTAAATGATAGTCCATAGCAAGAGCTTTCCTCCAACACCCCACAAGTGTGTTAGTTTGAAAACTTCTTGACTTGAGTCTCTAGAGCGACTAGCCTAATCTAGAAAACTAGGAAAACTAGCTGAGTGAATCTACATTCCCTCACAGTGCAAACATGGAGTGGAGTTGCATTGTGTGCTGTCGACTGCTTCAACAACTACCACTCACTCCAAGATTTCTAAATGTGCAATAATAGTACAAAAACCTGTACATAGTGTGTGCTAGTGTGTACATATAAAATAATGAACATTGTGATTACTGTACATAATATAATGCCGTAATGGAAAACGTTTGTGTGCGCATGTGTGCAACTCGATGTGTGCAACATATATTGACAACAACTGTCAAGTGACATTATGTGCAACATAATTAGTGACTAATATTGCAAAGAATTCACTCGTAAACACTGTAAATAATGACGCAAAAATAAATTCGTGGTAACTGAGGCTGCTTGAAGACCGCGCGACGCCTCAGGACGCACCTTGCATGAGCGAACATGCAAACTGTGACGTCATCATCCGTCTTCTCGGCTCAATTACATCGCCGGTAAGTACAATTGATTTATTTCTTATTTTTCCCGTGATCAGGGAACACGACTTAACAGGTTAGGAATTTTTTTTTTTTGCGCCTGTGGGTGTCAATCAGCATATAGTCATGCTTCATTTAAGGGCTAAAAATGGACTCCATGCTGGGGCTGCATACTCCTGGATTGGCCTAACATATGTGGTATACAAAGTTCTGAATGATTCCTTACACAAGTTTCTGAATACCGTTCTTATGTTGGCCAGCCTGGCATATGCCGCTGATGTTATTCTCTTGACATGGTATGCAGGAGACAGGTCTGGTGTAATATCAACCCCCAAGTCTTTTTTTTTCTCTGAATCTTGAAGTATTTCATCTCCCAGATGGTACCTTGTATCTGGCCTCCTGCTCCCTACATCTATCTTCATTACATTACATTTGCTTGGGTTAAACTCTAACAACCATTTGTTCGACCATTCCTGCAGCTTGTCTAGGTCTTCTTGAAGCATCAAGCAGTCCTCCTCTGTCTTAATCCTTCTCATAATTTTGGCATCGTCCGCAAACATTGAGAGAAATGAATCTATACCCTCCGGGAGATCATTTACATATATCAGAAACAAGATTGGACCGAGTACAGAGCCCTGTGGGACTTCACTGGTGACTTCACGCCAATCTGAGGTCTCACCCTTCACCGTAACTCTCTGCTTCCTATTGCTCAGGTACTCCCTTATCCAATGGAGCACCTTCCCAGCTACAACTGCCTCTCTCCAGCTTATGTACCAGCCTCTTATGCGGTACTGTTTCAAAGGCTTTCCGACAATCCAAGAAAATGCAGTCCGCCCAGCCTTCTCTTTCTTGCTTAATCTTTGTCACCTGGTCGTAGAATTCTATTAAGCAAGTCGGGCAAGATTTACCCTCTCTGAATCCATGTTGGCGATTTGTCACAAAGTCCCTTCTCTCCAGATGTGTTACCAGGTTTTTTCTCACGATCTTCTCCATCACCTTGTATGGTATACAAGTCAAGGACACTGGCCTGTAGTTCATTGCCTCTTGCCTGTCGCCCTTTTTGTATATTCGGACCACATTCGCCGTCTTCTATATTTCTGGTTGGTCTCCTGTATCCAGTGACTTGCTATACACTTTGGAGAATGGAGAGTGGCAAGCAAAGTGCCTCTGCACACTCTTTCAGTACCCATGGCGAGATCCCGTCTGGACCAACAGCCTTTCTAACATCCAGATCCAGCAGGTGTCTCTTGACCACCTCTCTGGTAATTTCTAACTCTTCCAAGGCCGCCTGGTTTACCTCCCTTTCTCCTAGCACAGTGACCTCACCTTGTTCTATTGTGAAGACCTCCTGGAATCTCTTGTTGAGTTCTTCACACACCTCTTTGTTATTCTCTGTATACCCGTCCTCGCCTGTTCTATGTTTCAAAACCTGTTCTTTCACTGTTGTTTTCCTTCTGATGTGACTGTGGAGTAGCTTTGGTTTGGTCTTGGCTTTGTTTGCTATATCATTTTCATAACTCTTCTCTGCTTCTCTTCTCACCCTGACATACTCATTCCTGGTTCTGTGGTATCTCTATCTGCTTTCTGGTGTTCTGTCATTCTGGAAGTTCCTCCACGCCCTTTTGATCAGTTTCTTTGCTTCCATACATGCCCTATTATACCATGGATTCTTCTGTTGCTTCTCGAATTTTTTCCTTCGGGCCGGGATGAACCTGTTTACTGCCTCCTGATACTTTTGGGTAACATAATCCATCATATCTTGCACAGACTTTTCTCTGAGGTCTGTGTCCCAAGGTATTTCCCTTAGGAAACTTCTCATTTCTTCATAATTCCCTTTTCAGCATGCCAGCCTTCTGTTTCCTAGTTCTTTTTTGGGGGAGATAATTCCTAGCTCTACCAGTTACTCAAAGTTCAATACACTGTGATTACTCATTCCCAAGGGCGCTTCCATCTTAATTTCCCTTATATCCCACTTATTTAGGAGGCTACAGTCTCCGTGGTGTAGTGGTAAGACACTCGCCTGGCGTTCCGCGAGCGCTATGTCATGGGTTCGTATCCTGGCCGGGGAGGATTTACTGGGCGCAATTCCTTAACTGTAGCCTCTGTTTAACGCAACAGTAAAATGTGTACTTGGATGAAAAAACGATTCTTCGCGGCAGGGGATCGTATTCCAGGGACCATAGGATTAAGGACTTGCCCGAAACGCTACGCGTACTAGTGGCTGTACAAGAATGTAACAACTCTTGTATATATCTCAAAATTTAGGGTAAATATCAAATCAAGTATTGCTGGTTCGTTTTTTCCTCTCATTCTAGTTGGTTCCTTATGTGCTGGCTTAGAAAGTTTCTTGTTGCCACATCCAGCAGCTTAGCTCTCCATGTTTCTGATCCTCCATGCTGGTCTCTGCTCACCCAATCTATCTTCCCATGGTTGAAGTCTCCCATAATTAGTAGGCCAAATCCATTCCTGTTAGCAACAGAAGCTGCTCTCTCTATTATGTTAATTGTGGCCATGTTGTTTCTATCATATTCCTGTCTGGGTCTTCTGTCATTTGGTGGTGGATTATATATGACTACGACTATAATTTTTTGCCCTCTAGTTGTTATGGTTATCTTGAGATGATTTCGGGGCTTTTAGTGTTCCCGCGGCCCGGTCCTCGACCAGGCCTCCACCCCCAGGAAGCAGCCCGTGACAGCTGACTAACACCCAGGTACCTATTTTACTGCTAGGTAACAGGGACATAGGGTGAAAGAAACTCTGCCCATTGTTTCTCGCCGGCGCCTGGGATCGAACCCAGGACTACAGGATCACAAGTCCCGCGTGCTGTCCTCTCGGCCGACCGGCTCCCCCGCTCGGCCGACCGGCTCCGTGGTACCTGCTATGTAGTCACTGAAACCTTCACAGCCCTGAATAACCATCTCTTCAAAATCCCAGCCATTTCTTACCAGCAGAGCTACACCACCACCACCTCTTCTTTCCCCCTCTTTCGTCATGACATAACAGTCGTGTGGGAACACTGCATTTGTTATCGTTTTCGTTAGCTTTGTTTCTGTGAGGGCTATTATGTCTGGGTTTTCCTCTAGTACCCATTTTCCAAGCTCATTTGCTTTATTTGTAATTCCATCTATGTTAGTATACATTGCCTTGAGGCTCACTCTCTTCTGTCCCTGTGTGTGGGAGGTGTGGTTAGCTTTGTGTGAGTGGTCTTTCTATATGTTTCTGTTTGTGTCTGTCTTGTGTCTTTGGTTGTGAGTATGTTTTATGTTATTTATGTTATTTATTTCATGTGCTGTTCTGTGTTACCTTATGATTTTTTGCTCTATCCTATGCCCATGTCGGGGTTTTCTGTTTCATGCTCTGTGTATTGGCCTTTTTTTCCTTTGCAGCTGTATATTTTTGCGGATAGAGGTGTTATATGTTACCTCATATATGTGCTGTTGTGTGTAGCCTTTTGGTTTTCTTATGTATCCGGTGCCCGTGTCGGGGTATCGGTGTTGTGCTCTGGATACTGTATAATTATTCTTTGACGTTTGTATATGAATCACTTGTTTTTTAATGTTCTTCCATTGTTATGCTGTGTTTGTATCAGATTTTCCTTGTGTTTTTGTATGTTCCTTGTGTATTGTTTTTATTAAAAAAAAAAAAAACTTTCCACAATGTATTAATAAGTGACTCTATGACGTAAAGAGGCACACCAACCTGGTGTTTGGTGTCGTCAGTAATACCTGGTGATGTCATCAGTCTCTCGGTCACTGAGGAACTCGGGATGGTCCGTGAGTGAATGTTCTCTGTAAGTTGCATGGCATAAGCACTGTTACGCAGTATATTATCATTTTCACTCTGGTACTTGACTCGAACGTGTTCGTTAAGTTCGTTAATCATTTTAATATATGCAGGTGCAGGTCCACTACCTTTTCCAGTTAATGTTTCTGAGTCACTAACACTGCTGTCATCACTGAGTTGACTGACGACGTCGCCGCCACAGTCTCTGTTGTTGCTCTCATCTCTGTCGCCGCTGCTGCCGCCACCACTGCCGCCGCCATTGCCACGACTGCCGCCGCCGCCGCTACTGCCACCACTGCTGCCGCCGCCGCCGCTACTGCCACCACGACTGCCGCCGCCGCCGCTACTGCCACCACTGCCGCCGCCGCTACTGCCACCACTGCTGCCGCCGCCGCCGCTACTGCCACCACTGCTGCCGCCGCCGCCGCTGCTGCCACCACTGCCGCCGCCGCCGCCGCTACTGCCACCACTGCTGCCGCCGCCGCCGCTACTGCCACCACTGCTGCCGCCGCCGACGCTACTGCCACCACGACTGCCGCCGCCGCCGCTACTGCCACCACTGCTGCCGCCGCCGCCGCTACTGCCACCACTGCCACGACTGCCGCCGCCGCCGCTACTGCCACCACTGCTGCCGCCGCCGCCGCTACTGCCACCACTGCTGCCGCCGCCGCCGCTACTGCCACCACAACTGCCGCCGCCGCCGCTACTGCCACCACTGCCGCCACCACCACCACCGCAGGTACCTTTACCAGCGCGGGCCACGGCTGTGACACAGCAGTGTGGAGGCTGCTGTATCTCATGTGAAGGAGCCCGACGTAGTGTCTGTATAATTTTTGCCATTTCTGCTACCTGTGCTTGCAAGGCTGCCAACTGTCCTTCAACTGTTGTCTCAGGCTGTTGTGTGTTGTCAAGGGCGTTGCTGGTACTGTCATCACTATAGGATGGGTCAACAGTACTAGAGCTGGCATCAGTAGGCACTTGTTGAGTTGCGGGCAATTGCCTCCTTGTGCCAAGGGAGGCTGGCACGTTGGGACAGTCTGAGTGCCAGATGGTTACTCCTTCCGTACCACATCTGAAACACTTCAGCTGCGGTTTAGACGGAACCACGGTTTCAGGTTGTTGCCCTGCTTCTGCTACCGTGCTCTGTTGCTCCTGTTCCAGCTTTCTTTGGTCTCTGGTCTTTTTATACTGACAGTCCTTCAGTGGATGAAGACCGGATCAGAGAGCACACTTTGGTGTGGGGCACCAGCAGTTCTCAGCTATGTGGCCACTGCCACAGCACTCGTAACACTCCACAGGGTCAGGCTGCCACACCCTGAACGTGCTGGGGCGCGCATACACCCCAGCAAACCAATACTTGTCAGGTGGCGGTTCAGTCTTTTTCCAGACTATGACTATTTGATCGGTAGGCTTAACATTGTTGTTCAATCTTCTTGCTTTGTGTACCCCTTCTAATTCATAGACCCACTCTAGTGGATACTCGTGATGGTATCTGAAGACTAGGTATTCATCCATATTCTTTTTTCGTGTTGGTAGACGGTTGTGGTTTGTGGCAGTGTTGGTTGCTGGATGTGTTATTCGGCAGTGTTGGTAGAGAGTTGTAGTGGGTGGTAGATGTTTTTGGCTTGTGGCAGATTCGGTAAATGCCTGTGTATGTGTGGTGGCAGTTTTGATTGATGGTTTTTGATGATGTCAATGGTGTTCTATGTTGTGGTTGGTGGCAATGGTAGTAGAAGGTTGTGGTTGGTTGCATTGTTTGTGGAATGTTATGATTGGAGTCAGTGTTGGAATATATCTGTTGTTAGTGGCAGTGTTGGTAGATGTTTGTTGTTAGCGGCAGTGTTGGAAGATATTTGTTAGTGGCAGGGTTGGTAGATGTTTGTTGTTAATGGCAGTGTTGGTTGATGTTTGTTGTTAGTGGCAGTGTTGGAAGATGTTGTTAGTGGCAGTGTTGGTAGATGTTGTTAGTGGCAGTGTTGGAAGATGTTTGCTGTTAGTGACAGTGTTGGTAGATGTTGTTAGTGGCAGTGTTGGTAGATATTTGTTGTTAGTGACAGTGTTGGTAGATGTTGTTAGTGGCAGTGTTGGTAGATGTTGTTAGTGGCAATGTTGGAAGATGTTTGCTGTTAGTGACAGTGTTGGTAGATGTTTGTTGTTAGTGACAGTGTTGGTAGATGTTGTTAGTGGCAGTGTTGGTAGATGTTGTTAGTGGCAGTGTTGGAAGATGTTTGCTGAGAGTGACAGTGTTGGTAGATGTTGTTAGTGACAGTGTTGGTAGATGTTGTTAGTGGCAGTGTTGGTAGATGTTTGCTGTTAGTGACAGTGTTGGTAGATGTTTGTTGTTAGTGGCAGTGTTGGTAGATGTTTGTTGTTAGTGGCAGTGTTGGTAGATGTTGTTAGTGGCAGTGTTGGTAGTTGTTCGTTGTTAGTGACAGTGTTGGTAGATGTTTGTTGTTAGTGGCAGTGTTGGCAG
Organism: Procambarus clarkii; assembly: GCF_040958095.1. NCBI lineage: Eukaryota > Metazoa > Arthropoda > Malacostraca > Decapoda > Cambaridae > Procambarus > Procambarus clarkii. The sequence continues at coordinate 1,635,116 of NC_091168.1, forward strand.
ATGTTTGTTGTTAGTGGCAGTGTTGGTAGATGTTTGTTGTTAGTGGCAGTGTTGGTAGATGTTGTTAGTGGCAGTGTTGGTAGATGTTTGTTGTTAGTGACAGTGCTGGTAGATGTTTGTTGTTAGTGACAGTGTTGGTAGATGTTTTGTTGTTAGTGGCAGTGTTGGTAGATGTTTGTTGTTAGTGACAGTGTTGGTAGATGTTGTTAGTGGCAGTGTTGGTAGATGTTTGTTGTTAGTGACAGTGCTGGTAGATGTTTGTTGTTAGTGACAGTGTTGGTAGATGTTTTGTTGTTAGTGGCAGTGTTGGTAGATGTTTGTTGTTAGTGACAGTGTTGGTAGATGTTTGTTGTTAGTGGCAGTGTTGGTAGATGTTTGTTGTTAGTGACAGTGTTGGTAGATGTTTGTTGTTAGTGACAGTGTTGGTAGATGTTTGTTGTTAGTGACAGTGTTGGTAGATGTTTGTTGTTAGTGACAGTGTTGGTAGATGTTTGTTGTTAGTGGCAGTGTTGGAAGATGTGTGTTGTTAGTGGCAGTGTTGGTAGATGTTTGTTGTTAGTGGCAGTGTTGGTAGATGTTTGTTGTTAGTGACAGTGTTGGTAGATGCTGTTAGTGACAGTGTTGGTAGATGTTTGTTGTTAGTGGCAGTGTTGGAAGATGTGTGTTGTTAGTGGCAGTGTTGGTAGATGTTTGTTGTTAGTGGCAGTGTTGGTAGATGTTTGTTGTTAGTGACAGTGTTGGTAGATGCTGTTAGTGACAGTGTTGGTAGATGTTTGTTGTTAGTGGCAGTGTTGGTAGATGTGTTGGGTGAAGGTTTTGAGTGGTGGTAAAGATGGTAGATGGTTGGTTGCAGTGTAGCCAGATAGTTGTGACTGGTGTCAGTGTTTGTAGATGAATGTAGTTGGTGGCATTGCCGGAAGATAGCCAGTGTTGGTAGATTGTTGTAGTTGGTGACTGTGTAGGTAGACGGTTGTGGGAGATATTTTAGTTGGAGACAGTGGTAGTAGATGGCTGGGGTTGGTGGACATGTTAGTAAATGGTTGAGGTAGATGTCATTGTTGGTAGATGGCTGTGGTGTATTACAGTGTTGTTAAATGTTTGGTGGCATTGTTGGTCGATGGTTGTGGTTGGTGGCAATGCTAGTAGATAGTCGTAGGGGGTGGTAGATGTTTGTGGATGGTGGCAGTATCGTTAAATAGCTGTGGTAGGTAGCAGAGCTGGTAGATGGAGGTGGTTGGTGGCAATGTTAATATATGGTATAGTTTGTTTCAGTTGTAGTAAATGGTTGTGGTTCGTGGCAGTGTTGTCAGATGGTTGTTGTTTGTGGAAGTGTTGGTAGATGGCTGAGAATGGTGGAAGTTTTGGTTGAGTGTTGTGGGTGTTGTCAGTGTTAATAAATTTTTGTCGTTAGTGGCAGTGTTTGTAGATAGTTGTATTTAATGGAATTGTTGGAAGATGGTGGTATTTGGTAGCAGGGTTGAATGATTGTTGTTTTTAGTGGCTTTTCCAGAACAAACCAAACATTTTCGCGTTTTTTAACATTCTAAAAAGGGCAGTTTATTGTTTGTTTGTTTGTTTGTCTGAGAGAGAGAGAGAGAGAGAGAGAGAGAGAGAGAGAGAGAGAGTGAGAGAGAGAGAGAGAGAGAGAGAGAGAGAGAGAGAGAGAGAGAGAGAGAGAGAGAGAGAGAGAGAGAGAGAAAGAGAGAGAGAGAGAGAGAGAGAGAGAGAAAGAGAGAGAGAGAGAGAGAGAGAGAGAGAGAGAGAGAGAGAGAGAGAGAGAGAGAGAGAAGAGAGAGAGAGAGAGAGAGAGAGAGAGAGAGAGAGAGAGAGAGAGAGAGAGAGAAAGAGAGAGAGAGAGAGAGAGAGAGAGAGAGAGAGAGAGAGAGAGAGAGAGAGAGAGAGAGAGAGAGAGAGAGAGAAAGAGAGAGAGAGAGAGAGAGAGAGAGAGAGAGAGAGAGAGAGAGAGAGAAGAGAGAGAGAGAGAGAGAGAGAGAGAGAGAGAGAGAGAGAGAGAGAGAAGAGAGAGAGAGAGAGAGAGAGAGAGAGAGAGAAGGAAAGTAGGATGGTGGGGGGAGAGAGAGGGATAGGGAAAGCTGGGCTATAGCTTTATGGTGGCCAGTTTACGTGTAGGGGGGAGGGGAAGGGTGTTCCTGGAGCGTGAGGGAGTAGGAAAGTCCTGGCTGGGGGCGGTCACTTGATCTTCTCACTAACGAGTGACTTAAGCTTTCTACCCTGAATGTGCCACTTGAGTCTTTTTAAATTTTTATATAAAAACAATGGGTTATATTTTAACTTGCTTTGTACACCATATAGATGACTGAAATAGAGGACCCACCAACCACTGTCCGCTTACACAACCAGGCGAGTAATTGGATGTTGTCCAGGCGAGGCTGTAGAGGTCATGTGTTGCTGGATACCCCGTGGTGGCGGTTGGTCCTTTCATTCTGTCTATGTCCACTAAGTGCCCGTTACTGTTTAATACTTACTCCGTGTGGCCACACTTTGCTAGATCTCTCACTATGGGTGCTCTAGTAACACTTGTCAATCACTAGTGTTTAAGTTATTCCAGACACTTCATGCGGACGGGCTCACCATAGCCCGTGTTGCTTGGAACTTTTTGTTCCAGGTGGCTAAGCTTTAACAACAACAACAACAAAACTTCATGCGAAACGGTCCTGACTCACTGTTGGCACTGTGTTGCCACAGAACTGGTCGTTTTATTTATCGTATCTAACGCTATAAGAATTCACTATGGTACGCTATCACTGCCTTGCTGTACACTACATGGGACCGAATATTATGTATTGGTTGCTATAACATTTAAATATCCCTGGATACTGATGCTGGTTCACCGACGCGCGCTCCCACGTGGGTCACCCTCAACTGACCGACGACGACGACTGTATTGGTCGCTGTGTGTCACCCTCAACTGACCGACGACGACGACTGTATTGGTCGCTGTGTGTCACCCTCAACTGACCGACGACGACGACTGTATTGGTCGCTGCGTGTCACCCTCAACTGACCGACGACGACGACTGTATTGGTCGCTGTGTGTCACCCTCAACTGACCGACGACGACGACTGTATTGGTCGCGGCGTGTCACCCTCAACTGACCGACGACGACGACTGTATTGGTCGCTGCGTGTCACCCTCAACTGACCGACGACGACGACTGTATTGGTCGCTGTGTGTCACTCTCAACTGACCGACGACGACGACTGTATTGGTCGCTGTGTGTCACCCTCAACTGACCGACGACGACGACTGTATTGGTCGCTGTGAGTCAGCCTCAACTGACCGACGACGACGACTGTATTGGTCGCTGTGTGTCACCCTCAACTGATCGACGACGACTGTTTTGTCTGTATTGTGTTGGTGAAGAATGTGGTGTGGTGTTCATGGTATGTAGTTAACCTAAGTGTCTGTCTGTTAGCCAGGTGCTTCCAGTATATGTTTATGGGCGGTGTGTTTGCTCTGAGGTTGAGGTTCTCACTCGTGATGAAGTCGTCCCGTCAAGTGTTGTAGATCCACCTCAGAGCTTTGTTTTGAATTCGTTTTGTTTGTGTTGGTTGCAAGTATTAGGGATATTGGGGCAAATGTTACGAGCAGTCCATCCTCATAAACAAGTCAACGTCCATTTCATGCACCTGCCAAACCCTTTGTTAATGAATGAAAAACGGTGTACACACGACTTACAACTAATGACGTCCGAATACTTCTGGAACAAGTGCTTCGCTGATGACTTTTGTTCGAACCACAATGCTGTAAATGCTCATCCCGTCCTCCAAACAAAGACCCAAAAGTGATTCCATGCACCTGCCAACCCCCCTGTTATGAATGAAAAACGGTTTACACACAACCCGTCCTCGACTCAAGTCCATTACATCCAGCGGTCGACCCCACAGACTCATTCATACACTTTTACATCCTGTTCATTCAAAACGGGAATTTTCTCAAATATAAATTAATATTATAGTATATTAGCATATTGTGCATATATTAGCATAGGTTAGGTTAGGTGTTTAGGTTCTGTTGACGATTATTTGTATTTGTAGTACGTGGGTGAATCATTTACAGCATTGTGGTTCGAACAAAATTCGTCAGTGAGGCACTTGTTCCGGAAATGTTTGAACAAAATCAGTAGTGAGTCGTGTGTACACCGTTTTTCATTCATAAACAGGGGGTTTGGTGGGTGCATGGAATCACTTTTGGGTCTTTGTTTGGAAGACGGGCTGGACGTTCGAACATTTTCAGAACAAGCACTTCACTGGCGAGTTTTGTTCGAGCCACAATGCTGTAAATGCTTCACCCACGTACTACAAATACAAACAATCACCAACAGAACCTAAACACCTAACCGAACTCAACCTTTGGCTATATATGCACAATTTGTTATTATATTAATTTATATTTGAGAAAACTCCTGTTTTGAATGAATAGCATGTAAACATTTATGAATGTCTGTGGGGTCGACCGCTGGATGTAATAGACTTAAGTCGAGGACGGGTTGAAATGGTCCACCCACGTACTGTAAATACAAATAACCGCCAACAGAACCTAAACACCTAACCTAACCGGTACCTACATATGCACAATATGTGCGTAAGTCACGAAAATTAACATGTGACAGTGTCTGACCACGGAGGAAGAACTGAAACAAGAATTTCCTTAAGTACTTGCGTATATTAATAATAATCTTCAGAAGGAATCATTCTGAAGATGTATTATTAAAATACGAAAGTTCTTAAGGAAATTCCTGTTTCAATTCTTTCTCTGTGGTGGTCAGACACATGCACAATATGCTATTATATAATAATATTAATTTATATTTGAAAAAATTAAGCTTTGAATGAAGACAATGTTATATTTGTTGAATGTGTCTTTGGGATCGACCGCTGGATGGAATGAACAGACTGAGGACGAGTTGGTTATGAGAGGTCGAATTAGAGCTTTGTACATGTGTAGCTTGGTGTGTGGGTCTGCTTGTTTGAATCTTTATAGTCGAAGGATGGATTTTTTGCAATGGCGTGTTTGTGTGTTATGTGCGAGTGTATTCGTAGGTTATTTTAGATATTTAGGCCGCGTACTATTGTGTTTTTGGTGACAGGAATATATGTCAGGGTTGGTGATTGCGAGTAGAGTTAGACGAGTATTGTGTTAGCACATTTGTTATTGAAGAAGTATGTGATGATGGATTTTGTGTGGTTTATCTGTATTCACCAGTCGTACTCCCATGTAATGTTGTCTATTTCCTGTTGTGTTAGCCTTGAAAGGTCATCGATGAGTCGACTCGTTATTAGTTGTCACGTCGTCTGCATGAGAGATTTTGGGTGTATAGGGTCGGGTATGTCATTTATGTAGAGTGTATAGTATGTTGGTGCAAGAATGTAACCTTGTGGGACCCCAGAGTGGAGAGGGAAGAAGTTAGAGTCGAGGCTCAGAAAGTGTATCTTATATTTATTCTGTCGGTCGTCCAAGTAATTGCAGAGTAGTTTCTTAGTGTTCAAGGGCAAGTCAAAGTTGTTACACATCGTGTATTAATGTCATTCGTGCCATACCGTGTCGAAAGCCTTCTCGACATCTTTGGTCACAAGTTCTGCCTTGCAGCGTTATTTCTAGTTTATTAGTATGTAGTTCAGCACTATGTTAAGAACTTCATGTGTCGGCCTGAGGCCGGATCGTCTAAGTCGTAGGTTTACTAGTGTCTCGAAGACCTTCCTGCGCGTTTCAAGTAAGCTGATTGGTCGGTAGTTTTTGGGGTCATTGTGTGGTTTTCCTGGTTTGGGGAGGAGAATTGCAGTTGCTTTTTAAGAGTAGAGGAAATTATCTGGAACACGGGTGGCATTGTAGAGAGCAGTCAGGCCGTTGATAAGCGTCTTAGGGAGGCGTCTAATGAGTTTATGTCCTATACCCGAGGCACCCGCGGCTCTGTGGAGGTGCTCAGTAGCATCATCGATCTTGACCTCTCCTGGTGTTAGCTGTGTCGTAAGTACTGTCTGAGTCCTGGAGGTTTGTATGAATGTGGTGGTCCGGAGTTATCTGATCTGCGTGTCGGGTAATTGTTATTGTTAACCTTATTGTTAACCTGTATGTTAAGTGCTGTTGGCTGTGTGTGGGGGGAGGGGGTTGAAAGATTGTCTGCCAGAGTTGTTGGAAACTTGTATGACCTCTGCCGGGTCCGTGATGTTTCCGTCGTTGTAAAGTAAGTGGTGTGCTTGAAAGTAGTTTAGTTGTTTCCCCTGATTTTTTTAGTGAAAATCCAAAATTCTTGAGGGTTTGTTTTTCTGTGCTGTTCTGCCGTGTTAACCAGGCGTGTCCAGTGCTTGGCGTGATCATCGACCAGGCAATTGAGTATGTGATTGTGGAGGCCCTCGAGTACTTGGCCATGACTGGGCTGGTTGTGTATCACTGTTTTGTTGCGTGTGATACGTCTCCTGGATCGCATGGAAGGAGTAAAAGAGGCGGCGATGAACAACTCCTGTGTTATTGCGATGATGTTGCAACCGGCACTTGTGTGACTGTTTAGTACTACCATCATCATCACTACCACACTATGCACCATCATCATCACTACCACACTACTCACCAACACCATCACTACCACACTACTCACCATCATCATCATTACCACACTACTCACCAACATCATCACTACCACACTACGCACCATCATCATCAACACCACACTGCTCATCAACACCATCACTACCACACTACTCACCAACATCATCACTACCACACTACTCACCATCATCACTACCACACTACTCACCAACATCATCACTACAACACTACTCACCATCATCATCACTACCACAATACTCACAATCATCATCACTACCACACTACTCACCATCATCATCACTACCACACTAATCACCATCACTACCACACTACTCCCCATCACTACCACACTACTCACCATCATTATCAGACTACTCACCAGCATCATCCCAACCACACTACTCACCAACACCATCACTACCACACTACTCACCATCATCAACACTACCACACTATTCACCATCATCATCACTACCACACTACTCACCAACATCATCACTACCACACTACTCACCAACACCATCACTACCACACTACTCACCATCATCATCACTACCACACTACGCACCATCATCATCACTACCACACTACTCCATCAAAGAACCATCAGAATGAGAGGAGAAGATGAACCAGCAATGCTTGATTTGATATTTACCCTAAATGAGTGGGATATAAGGGAAGTAAAGATGGAAGCGCCCTTGGGAATGAGTGACCACAGTGTATTGATCTTTGAGTCCCTGGTAGAGCTAGGAATTATCTTCCCCAAAAAAGAACTAGGAATCAATAGGCTGGCATACCGAAAGGGGAATTATGAAGAGATGAGAAGTTTCCTAAGTGAAATATCTTGGGACACAGACCTCAGAGATAAGTCTGTACAGGGTATGATGAACTATGTTACCCAAAAGTGTCAGGAGGCAGTAAACAGGTTCATCTCGGCCCAAAGGAAAAAATCCGAGAAGCAACAGAAGAATCCATGGTATAATAGGGCGTGTATGGGAGCGAAGAAACTGAACAAAAGGGCGTGGAGGAACTTCCGGAATAACAGAACACCAGAAAGCAGAGAGAGATACCAGAGAACCAGGAATGAGTACATCAGGGTGAGAAGAGAAGCAGAGAAAAGTTTTGAAAATGATATAGCAAACAAAGCCAAGACCGAACCAAAGCTACTCCACAGTCACATCGGAAGGAAAACAACAGTGAAAGAACAGGTAATGAAACTTAGAACAGGCGAGGACAGGTATACAGAGAATGACAAAGAGGTGTGTGAAGAACTCAACAAGAGGTTCCAGGAGGTCTCCACAATAGAACAAGGTGAGGTCACTGTGCTAGGAGAAAGGGAGGTAAACCAGGTGGCCTTGGAAGAGTTCGAAATTACGAGAGAGGAGGTCAAGAGACTCCTGCAGGATCTGGATGTTAGAAAGGCTGTTGGTCCAGACGGGATCTCACCACGGATACTGAAAGAGTGTGCAGAGACACTTTGCTTGCCACACTCCATAGTATATAGTAAGTCACTGGAGATGGGAGACCTACGAGAAATATGGAAGACGGCGAATGTGGTCCCAATAAACAAAAAGGGCGACAGGCATGAGGCACTGAACTAAAGGCCGGTGTCCTTGACTTGTATACCATGCAAGGTGATGGAGAAGATCGCGAGAAAAAACCTGGTAACACATCTGGAGAGAAGGGACTTCATGACAAATCGCCAACATTGGTTCAGGGAGGGTAAATCTTGCCTTACATGCTTAATAGAATTCTACGATCAGGTGACAAAGATTAAGTAATAAAGAGAGGGCTGGGCGGACTGCATTTTCTTGGATTGTCGGAAAGCCTTTGACACAGTACCGCATAAGAGGCTGGTGTGAGTTTTTTTCTACGCCTACCTCTCTTAGGAGGTGGACTACAAGTTTAAAGTCTTCTCACGGCAGTTAAGCATGAGTCCAATAGAAAAAGGAAAAGCAGGAGCAAACCGCCAGGCCTCCACCACTAGAGGTGAAAACCTGTCCACAATAGGCCGCTGGCACCTCCTAGTTAAACAGGACGTTAAAACTAATAAAGGGTAACCGACGGGTTCTCACAATCAAATATTTATATTTGATGTGGCGCTATGAATTGTAATTCAAATTCCCAAGAACAGCCGTCATATCAAGATCACATCAACATATAATAATAATGTGCAGAAATATGGTGGAATAATATGGTTGAAGAGTTGACATCAAAGACCGTTTTCTATAATATAACAATTTAATAATAACAAGAGACTAACTACTACATTACCGAGTTTACGTTACGTTAATGTCCATCCAGTGGCACGATAATCAACAGCTAAATAGCAACCCTTGCTGTGAGGCTGCATACTGAACTAACCTGAGCACAGGTGTGCCCACTGATGACGCAATATTGCAAATCAAAGAAAAATATCACAGACTAAGTTACACCACAGCAAATGGTTACGTTATTGTACATCAAGTGGCATTTGCAACACAGCTATTCAACAGCCCCTCGAGAAGTGACAGCAGGATCCATCTTGCTGACAACATGAACTAACTGAACAAATGAAGGATATCCACTGAAGACACAAACATACAATCAATAGTGTCTCGGTTTCCCTGACAGCTACTATAATCAGAAGCTTAGGGGTCCTCCCGCCCCCCAGGAGAGACCCACGTAACTAGGCGGGTAGTCCAACAGTGACTCCCCCCCTATCACAACCCAGTGTGAACACTCTTTGCAACTCCCTACAAGAAGTTGCACTATTGTAAACAGTAACAAAGACAGGCAAGGCGGGATTCTGGGACACAGCTCCACAGATCCCTAGATGACTCTACTCTCGTCACCAGACGACAACCAAAAGAAATTGCCTTAAGTGATTAATTACGTTAATTGACTGATCGCAGCAGTCAGCAACAAAGTACTACGGTAATCACAAACAATTGTCTCCCACTAGACAACAACATGATGACACTCTACGTTAATCATTAACACATGTCTCTCTTGTTAACAATAACTCAAACATATATTACATCACACTTGACTCCTTGCAAGCATTCAGTGAGTAATCCTCAATTAAGGTCAAAAGGACCACTAATTACATCCCCATTGAGTTACGTTAACTAAGCCTACCCTAACTTGGTAGCTTCTCAACAGTCTGTGTCAAAAAATTACTAGTGAGTGTTAATTACCCTAATTAATTCTGAGCAATTAATTAACTGTCACCAGGACCGATAATTAATCATCCATAAATACGTCTCACTCCGCACTGCCTAAGCAGGTCTCATCAAACACTGTGAATTCACGGGAAAGGAGTTAATTACCCCTAATTAACAAGATGTGCCACTGTAAAAGTGTTTGGTTTAGTTTATTTAAAATATATATAGAATATGAGTCAGAGACAGGAATTGGGAAAGGCACCAGGTTGTCGGCCTGAGATCTCACACCTCAAAGCGTTA